>NW_022983553.1:413416-575038 GCF_010093885.1 Aplosporella prunicola CBS 121167
AAAAAAAAAACAAACAAACAAACAAGCCCCCAATATCAATATCTCAGCCACCCACCACGCAGCACACAGCACGTGCACAAGCCCACCCAAGCCAAGCCAAACGCCCACGTGCACCAGCCACCCGCCACCACAATGACGACAGGAACGCCATTGTCGCTGCTACTGCTACTGTCTCTCCTACAATTCTTTCTTTGTCCACAAAGCCCCAACCACACACATGGAAGCCACCAGCCACAAACCCGCCATGCAGAAAATGGTTTCAGCCACCCATCCACCCAACCACCAACCACCAAACCCAAGTAAGCAGAAAGAGAGTATCCCGGCATCTTAATAAAAGATTCTATGTGTCATGCGTCAGCAACAGAGGCTAAGATTCCGGTATAGGATTTCAGTGTTGGAATCGAAATCATGGTTCCGCGATGGTGGTCAGCAATGAAGTGAAGTAAAGTAAAGACGAGGATAAGGGGATATTTGGGCGCAGAGATGAATGGTTGGGATTAGCGAGCACGAGCAAGACGTGCAAGGGGAAGAGAGTTTTCTGGGAAGGCCGCTTGTGGGCGAACGAGTAAAAGCTTAGTTGGGACGAATTCTGTAGTGTGGAACAATAATGCTTTAGGGAAACAATGCCTTGTTTGCTTTGGCTGTGCTCCATTGGCAGTATGGTCACGCCAGGGGAGAAACATGCATGCAACTTAAAGGAACTAAACTGTAGGGAGACAGGTGTTGATTAGGGATGAAAGACTGAGCAACATGCTATGACTAAGACTGGTCCCACTCGGACCGTCCTTCCTAGCAATAGTGCTCCAACGCATTCCTTCTAGCTTTTGAGCCCTTCGATCAAACCATCTCCGTTTGCCTCCTCAAGTCCTTCTCAACCACACCCTTTGCTTCAACCAACCATCTGAATCATTAGACTTTCCGGCTAGACTGCAGATGCAAGTAGCGGCAAACTTCTCTTACTCGGCCGCGGGTTCGTGGAAAGTGATCATGCGAGTTGATGGCATGAAATTTTAAACGGAGCTTGTAACCGTCGCAACACCAGCTGTGACGGTCGCAACTCCAGATGACACCACGACAGTGCTAGTGGACCGTGACGATGGCGTGACTCTTGAAATAGACGCCAAGGCGGTGCTAGTAGACCGTGACGACGGCGTGACTGTCGTAATAGACGCCCGTATAGTGCTTGTGGATTTTGGCGGAGGAATTGGCGAAAGAGTGACAGCACTGACGTTTGAGGGGATTGATGAGGCCGCGTGGTGCACCTCCTTGGTCTTGGTGACAGTTTTGGTGATTTCAAAGGTGACTGTAGTATCAAATCGCTTTTGCCTCAGAAGGCTCTCGTCTCTTTCTTCCGATGACCGGTGCACCGCAACCGTAGAGCAGGTTGGGCACGTTTGCCCCATTATTGTCATCGTGATCGTCTCCAGAGACTCAGTTTCGACACCGTCCTCGGTATGGACGTCCATGGGAAATGGCTTAACGCCTATTGGAGTGGCGAATACTGAGAAATGGACAGAGACAGACTCCGTGATCGTGTTCGTGTGCGAAACAGTGATGGTCCTAGACGGTGTTGGGTGCACTCCGAAGTTCAGGACATAACCAGACTTGGAAAGAACAAGTGTGCCGTCGTCCCGCACCGCAAGACTGGTTGGGCTTCTCTTGGGTTTCGAAGTGCTGTTGCTCCGCGGGTATTTGGTCCACGAGACACTCATAATGCTCGAACGTTGGGAGCCAGTAAAGAAGGTAGAAGATCCCGTCCAAACTTCTGACTTGCCGGTTCCATTGCCCGAAGCAATGATCGTGCCTTTCTTATTTGTGCTCAAGCTAAGCAGTGGCTCACGGGGAGGCGCCGTCGGAGCATTGGTACTAGGTACCCAAGTCGCCGAGGTTGTTTCGAGGATGGTTCCGTTTTTGTTTTGGATCAAGAGTACCGACTCATAAGAACCTAGGATATCGATGCCATTGGCAGATCGCGATGTCGGCTGCCCACAGGGATCCCTTCCAGTTATGGTGAATTTTGGGTCCTCCATCCACGTGATAGAAGAACAAGAAGTGGTAGAAGTCGTGGAAGTGGTGGATTTGGCAACAACCGACTTGGCAAAGACAGCAGCCTTCGTACTGACGAATTCAGTAGTAGGCTTAACATCGGCGCGAGCGGCAAAGATGGTCGGCATGTTGGGTTGTTTGGCTGCCGGCATCTGAGACTTAAGCGTAATGGTGGTGGGCCCAGTAGTGGCGGTGGTCCCAGTAGCGGTGGTAGGCCTGGCAGTCTTGACATAATGTACGATACAACTCAATGCTGCAGCTGCGTGGTCCGGTGGACTCATGGGCGGGTCAAGACTGATGAGATCATCCCAACTGAGTTTCGAGCTGCATTCTTTTGCCTCCGTCGAAGCCTCGTAAGAATCGACAAGCTTGCACAGGACTTCCTGTGGGACCTCCCTAGAGAAAAATGTGAGATGATTGCATCAAAAGAATTCGGGAAAAGCTCTTACGCTCCGTCGATCTCGAGTTTTGGGCCCGCAATGCACACATTGTCACCAGTAGGTGGACCAACTGCCCTGCGGCTGACTTTCGCGTTAGGGTCGGTCTCGTCAGTCTTGTCGGTCTTGTGCTTGCGCCACCTGGCAAACACATAGTCCCTGAAACAGTCGAGAAGTTCTATTCCCAACTTCCTGTTCACGTCGGTGCCATTTGTTGCGGAGACGATACTTCTGGCCCAGGTGTTGCAAGTGATCCTGGCATAGTGGCTGTTCTTGAATTCTTTCTCGAGCTTTTGATATTTGATAGCTGCCACCCTCCTAAAATATTATAAGTATCTTGGAAGACAATAAGATCATGTCGTTCACTTACCTATACTTGCCCTTCTTCTTGTACGACATGTCGGTGTCCGGGTTAACGGAGAAAGTGTCCGCAAAATAGGCCGTGGCGAATCTTCCATATTCGAAGCTCCTGACTAGTCCATTACGAATTGGATTTGTTTCCAAGATATCGCCCGAGGAGGAGAAAGTATTGAACGGGTTTGGCGTGGAGACAGCAACAACTCTCGCAGACAAGATTGATTGAGGCATCCGTGGCGGCTCTGTAATCGGTCCGGAATGGGAGCCGTAGCCATCGGTGACACTCGCCTGTCTGCGTTGTACGATACCAGAAGTGCAGCCACAGGTCGGCGTACAGCTGCAGACGGGAGTGCAGGTGCAGGATCGAATGGGAGTGCCGCTGGAGAATGAGGTAGTCGTGCCGAAGGTTTGGATATAAGACTTGTCTTGCATTCCGGAAGTGGGCTTGTTGCATCTGGAACTACCAAGAACCTCAATGGCGATATCGCCACAGACGCGAAGCGAGGCGGTGCTTGGTGTGTTGAAGGTATATTTGGGCGTCTCGCTGTGTCCGAAACCTCCCCGGCTCATGGTTGGAGTAAAAGCACAGAAGTCGGTTGGCGTGCTGGGAATGAGATCGTGACTATCAGTCTGATAATAACCCGTGATGAGCCTGGAAGCACCGCTGGAAGGCGAGGTTCTCGTGCCGAATTGCTTCCGGTCCGAGGTCTTGTTTGATAAGCCTAAGCCAATTGTGAGCGTCTTGTGCTGGGAAACTCCATGGGTCTCAGAGATTGCAGAATGGTGGGTGAAGATTCCAGAGTTCGAGGGCGATGTAACAAGACTTGGCCGTTTTGGTGTACCGGAGAGGAGTCCGAGTGTTCTGTTGTGCTGGGGACTTCCATGGACTTCAGGGACTGCAGAGTGGTTGGTGAAGATGCCAGGTATTGGAGGTGATGTGACAAGGCTTGGCCGCCTGGTCTTAGTCCAAGTGATTCTGGCCGAAGACGGGACTGTGGTTGTTTGTACCAAGAATGTTGATCGACCTGGGCTCTGGTAAGGATGTTCATGGCTGCTCCCAGAAATGGAGTACTGCGATTCCAAACTGCCCGAATCTCGAGTGACCGAAAACTCCAGTTCCAGGTCGCCCGAGACTGGATCATCTTCAGAGTCTGAGTCCAGAATGTCCTCAAAGTCCAACTCTACAATGTCCTCCAAGTCCGGAACTGAAGTGTTCGAAAGGTCCAGATTCAGAATGCCCGAAACTTTGGTGGCCGAGAAGTTCCAAGTGGCCGATTCTCCTACGAAGACTGAGGCTCCTTCATGGGCCGACTCTCCTTCGTCGTCATCGTAATAGCTCGTTTGCGTCCTAGTAAAGATGTTAGGCCAGGATAGCGTGACAACTGACCATCACTTACCGGGTCAGAGTCGAGCTATAGCGCGGAGCTGGAGTGACAGCTTTGACAGCCCTGGTATCGATGGCTTTGGAAATGGCGAGACCAGCGAAGGCCAGAAGTGGTGCAGTGGTGTAATGCATGATAAGGAATTGATGCAGAAACCAAGCAACGATGCGTGAGAGTTGAGCAAGTGGACAGACGCCGAGTGGTAAGAGTGGGATGGAGGAGAAATGGATGGGAGAGAAGGCAAGAAAGGTTTATAAACACTGAGAAGAGAGAAGGAAACCATCAACGGGCACATTGATGAGAAAGTGCGGCTGTCGGTTTTGGGAGGAAGGCGTTCGACGCAACCCGAGAGACGGCTGCCTACCGACTCAAAAAGGGAGGTTCTTTCCACGACCAGCATCCTTGCTCTTGTATTTCTCTAGGTAGGTTGTCTTCCATCGCAGCTGACTTGCAATGGAGGAAGGTGCACTGGTGTCGCGTCTGCGGAGAAGATCTTCGGCCGCATGCATCTTGGGCCTTACCAAGTAGCGGGCGACAGCTCAGCTGGATTTCAGGCTTGTAGGTACATCATTCCATGGCTTTATAGAAAAAGGGACAATGTCCAAGCGCACATGTTGTTTTCCGCACGTTGTTGTTGTTGAGTTTTCGTCTCGCTGCACGTGAAGACATGTTGATGTTCTCGTCGTCATCGCGACGACGATCAGCGGGAGAATCGTAAACAACCTCTACAGCATGGGGACTGAGGTTTCGCAGCAAGTCAAAGGTGCAACTCGCTACTCCTTGGGCGCGCTCTGATAGCACTAACGACTCACAGCTTCGCTGCATCCCGTCGCATCTCCAGATGGTGCCTATGTTGCAGCGCTCAATGGCAGCAGGTTGCAGGTCCGCGCGGCTGCTTCTCTCACCCTAGTCCGCAGCATACCTTTGCCCGCCGAATACACGCTCAAGACCCTTCCAGCTCTACGCTGGTCACCGATTTCAAGCGCTGATCGGCAAACGCGACGGATTCTCCTCGCCGACGACTCCAATGTCCGGGTCTGGGATCTCCATGACGCACAGTGGACGGCGCTGATCAACAATGGTAGCGGAGGCATGGGCAAGGTAGTCAACGCTGAGTTTGGGAATAGTGCCGATGAAGCCCTGGTCTTCTCCGACTTTGGGGCTAGGGTTACTGCGTGGTCTTTGACCACTGGACGGAGCGTCGAGATAAGGGATCCCAAATTCTACAAGGACGCAAGAGGAATTGGTTTCGGACCAGGCAACGGAATATTTGCGCTGCTGTCAAGGCCTGCAGCCCAGGACATGATCACGCTACATGCGCGAGTTACTTTTTCCTTGCTCAAGACGGTCATACTGGCAAGCAGCGATGCGCAAGGCTTCAAGTGGAGCCCTGACGGAAGGTGGTTTGTTGTTTGGGATGCTCCGAGTACAGGTTATAGATTATACGTGTACACTGCGGATGGCCATCTCTACAGAACTTACAGCGGCGACGAGGATGTGGAAGTCCGTGGGCTGGGCATCAAGAGCATAGAATGGAGTTCTCGCGGGGACTTTCTGGCAGTTGGGGGGTTCGACGAGAGGGTTACTCTACTCTCCACGCGCACAGTAAGTTTGGAAGTGGTGTTTGGGCACGATGCAGCCATTGACGATGAAATAGTTTTCTCCTACAGTCTTCCTCGATCACACGTCAGTTGTCCAACTGTCGGCTGGGGAAGTCTGGCAAGAGCAAATCTCCGCAACGTCAGGTCATTCATACACCAGGGTACCGCAGCCAGTTTCGCCGCCCTTGGCGCCACAAGCCGCAAACGAACCTGTTCCGAAAAGCGGCATTTCAGTTGTGGCTTTCAATGCGGACGGGAGCCTCATAGCGACCAGGGATGATTCAATGCCGACGTCCGTCTGGTTGTGGGACTTGTCACGCCTTGCAGCCCGGACTGTGCTAATTCAGCACTCACCCGTCAAAAGCCTGCAATGGCACCCCAGCATACCCAACTTGGTCTTGATACATTGCGCGCAAGAAGAGCCCATAGTCTACTTCTGGGACGCCAGCACCAACGAGCCACGAGCGGTGCACATTCCGCTAGAAAAGGCGGCGCCGAGAACAAGCAGCAAACTGGAGGCACGTTGGCTCGCAGACGGGTCTGAGCGCAAGCCATCACTTATATTTAGCGACGTCCACGGCTTCCTGACCGTGTGGCCGGAGGGCAAAGAGACGATACTAAGGTTCGACGGGTCGAGAGGCAGCAGGCCGGGGACGCCTGGCAGCACCAACGAAAGCGAGGACTCGCTGTACAACATCCTGACGGGGCGCACGCCGGTGCCGGGGCAGGAAGACACGACGAGCTATGACGTGGACGATTCGGGGGACAGCGTGATGCTGGAGGACACGTTCCATGGCAAGGGGAGACACCTGCAGGGCTCGCTGAGGGACTCGGAGTGCTTTTAGATGTAGATAGACACAGTTGTCTGGTGATGGTGCGAAGGAAGGGCGCCAAGCCCAGGTGCCCCGCCACGCTTCTCCGCCCCCACCGGCGAAAAAGGCCCAAAGGCCCAACTTCGTCGCAAGCCGCAGCAGAGGAGAAAGAAGGATTTCCTCATCAAACCTTACGGGCATTGTCCTCTTTGTCTGCGTGATCGAGCGCCTTCATCAACACGACACCCGGGCCAGCTCTTGGCGGGCCCCAAGGCTGACTTCCGCTAGGCTAAGCACCAGCTTGTCGCTCAGCCGCAGCACCGTAGCAACCTAATACCTCGTCGCTGCCTGCTTGCCTGTCTGCCTGCCTGTCTCGCCGCCTCCATCTCACGCCCGCGCGCTTCGTAATTCCCCACCAACCCGCTCCCTTTCCTCTCTTTCCTCCGATTCTTCTTCTTCCCTCTTCTTCTTTCCTCCCCCACCTTCCCCCCCTCCCTCTGCCTTCTCATGTCGGCCTTTAATGCTCGCTTCAAAAACCTAGTAGGCGGCTCGAGACGCAGATCCTCCAACAACGTTGCGGCCCAAAACACCACGACCCCGCCCCCGGGAAGCGCCAGCTCGTTATCCCCGCCCTCCAACGCCAGCTCGTCCACCACCTCGCTCCCGCAAGCTCCTCCCATGAATCCAAACAATCCGCTCGGCCGCCCGCCCTCGTACACCTACGCTTCTCCCGCCGCCGGCAACCTGGCTGCCCCGCCGCCGCATGGTCGCTCCAACAGCCCCATGCCGCCTCCGCCTATAAACACTGCCCCGGGCCACGGATACCCTCCGCAAGGTCAGATGTACGGTCAGGCGCCCCCGGTGGGCCCTCCAGGGTACCCGCCGCAACCCCAACAGCCTGCATACGGCGGTTACGGGAATCCGCCTGCGGGACCGCAAGCATACAGCCGACCGGCGGCAGTCGAGGTCGAGGGCGCGGGACGGAGCAAGGCGCAGCTGATCGTCGGCATAGATTTCGTGAGTTGCCCATGCCGAGCTCGCAGACGACGCAGCTAACAATGCGATGGCAGGGTACCACTTTCTCCGGCGTCGCGTTTGCGTTTGCAACAAACACCGAGGCGAAGGAGGACATCATCACGGAGTGGCCAGGCGCAGGAAACCAGACCAAACAAAAGGTGCGATTAGCGCTGGGATTTTATTGTCAGGCCTCCCACTAACGCCACGATAGATTCCCACCGTATTGTACTACGACCAATACCAGAAGGTTGTCGGATGGGGTCCAGATATCGCGGACGCTTTGGCCCCCACGGGTTACCCCAAGCCGGGCGTGCAGAAGGTGGAGTGGTTCAAGCTGCAGTTGATGCTCTCTGGAAATACATACATCGACCCCATCAACCTGCCGCCTCTCCCTCCGGGAAAATCCGAGATTGATGTCGCTGCCGACTACCTCTTCCACCTGCGCCAAGCGATGCGGAATCAGCTACAAAAGACGCTGGGAGAAGTGTTCAACCGCGAGGAGCGTAACATCCGATACTATCTTACGGTGCCTGCTATTTGGAACGATGCCGGAAAGGCTGCGACAAGAGCAGCAGCGATTCAGGCTGGATTCTTGCGTGATGAAAATGACAACCGGTTGACACTCGTCACGGAGCCAGAAGCAGCAGCAATGTTCTGTTCCAAAACCGGATTGTTGAACCTCAAGGTCCACGACGCCGTGCTTATTGTCGACTGTGGTGGTGGCACGGTCGATTTGATCGCCTATGAAGTCGAAGAGGAGCAGCCTTTCTCCGTCGCAGAATGCACAGCTGGTTCCGGTGACTCCTGTGGTTCGACAGCGCTCAACCGCAACTTTAGCAACATTCTGCGCGCCAAGATCCGTAAGATGAAGTTGCCAGACGGTTCCAGGACAGCAGGAAAGGTGTACGCCAAGTGCATCATGGACTTTGAGAACCGCATTAAGGCAGACTTCCGGAACAACGGCCAGAAGTGGGCGGTCGACGTCGGAATCGAGGCGGAGTACCCTGAGGCCGGCATCGAGGAAGGTTACATGACTTTCACCAACGAGGAGATTCTACAGTGTTTCGAGCCGGTGGTGAACCGGATTTTGGAACTTGTCAGAAATCAAATCATCGCCATCCAGGCGCAGAACAGGTCATTACAGGTAAGTTGGCCGAAGCCATCGTAATCTCTCAGCACAAGCTCACATGACACCACCAGAACGTGCTCGTCGTCGGCGGATTCGGCGCGTCAGAATACCTCTTCCAACAGATCAAGCTGCACGTGCCGCCACAGTTCCAATCCAAGGTGGTGCGGCCGATGGACTCGGTCGCTGCCATCGTCAAAGGCGCGGTGACGGCGGGCATCACGGAGCGCATCGTGACACACCGAGTGGCGCGGCGACACTACCTGATGGCGACGCTGCAACCGTTCAAGGAGGGCCACCACCCGGAGCAGTACCGAGTGCCGTCGTTGGACGGCAAGGACCGATGCAAGTTTACGCGGCAGATCTTCGTGCAGAAGGGCCAGCGGGTCAAGATCGGCGAGCCGGTCAAGGTCTCGTTTTTCCGGCAGGTCGCGCCGGGTGCGACGCTCATGTACGAGGACATCTTGTACGCCTGCGACGACGATGTGTGTCCCGAGTACACAAAGGATCCACGTAAGTTCTCCCCCTGTTTCTCATTCCTTGCTCTAAACAATCACCAATACCACCATTACCACCACCGACCGACCGACTACGTCGGGTTATGCAACATGCATGCCCTTGAGCGCGCCACATACACCGGATTAAGCAGATACTGACAATGACGTAGGCATAAAAGAGGTGGTGACGCTGACGTCGGACCTGTCGCGCAAGAACCTGGAGAAGGACTTCGAGCGGATGGACACGCCGCAGGGCACCTTCTACCGCGTCTACTTCGACATCTACCTCACGCTCGACGGGTCCGAGTTCAACGCCGAGCTTGTCTGCCAGGGTGAGGTCATGGGCCGCTGCTCTGCACGCTTCAGGTAGAGAGCAAGCGAGCGCAGACGTATGGTATGGTGCGAGCGTGTGGCGGTGCTGAAGAAATGACGGGGCCGGAGAGTTATATTATTGTCGTTGTTGTGGTGGTGCGAAGGAGGCGAAAAAAAAAAAAAAAAAACGCGAGGACGGACGGACGGACGATGCATGCTGATGCTGCCAGGGAGGATGATGAGATGGACGGAGCTGGCGTGCAACGAACCTAAGCAACGAACGACGATATCGGATGGACGATGGTGATGATGATGATGACGGGCCTTTTTTGGCTGCTGGGGAGTAGTACTGGAGGAGAGAGGAGCGGTTGAGCGCAGTGCATACAGTTATCACAGCATGCACTCCGCTTCGCTCTAGCTCTCTTGCTCGCTCATGATATTGTTCTTGCCCGGCTCTCGCAGGGGGCTCACGATTCTCTTGTCTTTAATACTTTTTTATTTTTCTCTCTTCCTCTTCTCTTCTTCTGCTTCTGGTCCTCGCTTTATAGTTTTTTGCTGTCTCTTTCCTTCTTACGGCCAGAGCTTGCTTTGCCGGCATGCTTGCCTGCTTGCCTACTTGTTGGCTTGTCTCGCTTGCTCCCTAGCTTACTTGCAGCGCTGCTCACAAGGGATCACTTGGGCATGCAGCGCAGAGTGAGCGGTGAGCGTCAGACCAGTCAGAGCAAGGCCGGGCAGGGCAAGGCAGGGCAAGGCAGGTGCTCGCAGATGACATTGACATACCCCCGAGAAATTCTAAATGTGACGTTCAGCTTGCTTTTAGATTGCTTGTTTGCTTGCATGCACCATGCTACCTACGCGCTGCTGCTCAACCTACTTACCTGCTGCACACGCACATACATCTCACCACTTGCCACCGCGGCAGGAACTGCACCACCTCCCTACCCTACCTGCCTACCCTACCCCTGTCAGCGCGTTCCTAGTGGCTGCGGTTGCGCGCGAGGCGCTGCTGGGCGACTCTGGGCGCTGACTCGGCTCGTCTCGGCTTGCCGCGGGCTGCGGGGACGGATCGTGTGGCCCGATGTGGCCGTGCGTGCTGCTGGGGTTCGGGCGTGGTGTGGTTGGGTGTGGCTGCGGTTTTGGCCCCAATTCCGGCCGGGGTCTGTCTGCGTGCTGCGGATAGGTAGGCAGGGTGCGGACATAGTGGGCGGGTGGGCGGGTGGGTGGGGTGTCGCGCTTGCCGCGCGTGTACGCACTTTAAGAGGTAGAGCGTGCTGCGTGCAGCCTTGTGGGAAAAGGGGATTATAGAGGGGAATAGGAGTTGGAGTGCGGGACGCGGTTGATCGTGGAGTGATTGTTGTGTGTCGGCAACGCATCCAAGTCGACACATTGTGCTCGGTGTGGGCGGGCGGTCAAGGGGGCGTATGTAAGTGGTTGCAAATGATTGGGCTAGGACGACTGGTGGGTGAGCGGCCAGGCGGGTGGTTCCGCGGGCTAGTTGGGGAGAATGGCGGTGCGATTGGCACTACCGTAGTACACTCCCCGTATAGACGCCTAATTCGCGGTGGCGGAGCATATTTGTGGGGCAGGGTTTTCTAACTTTATAGCCAGAGGATGGCGGTTCGAAGCTCTGGATTGCTCGAAGGTGGCGGTTTGTACGTACACACGGGTTCCACGAGTCGGAAAGGCAAAGTGCTTCATCCATCCAAGAAAAACTAAAGACCAAGTTGACGGAGAAGAGCCCGCGGACTCGACAGTTCCATGATGACAGCGCCGTGGTCGGAACATCATTGATACAGCGCTGAAAAGGCGGACAGCTCCAACGTAGCAGTTCTCCTCAGACACTGTAACACCAGCAGACGTCTAGCCACCAAGCGTAGGTCTTGTGAGGAGGACCGAGGTAGGCAATGGCCCGAAGATGCGCGAATTTCGGCGGCAACGAGCTCAGCGCTGTTGGGCAAAATGGGGGCCAGTAGCCGCGGAGCCCATATGTCTGGGCGACGACGCGTTGGTGCAGCTCAAGGCTACGTTCGAGCTTTGTGGAGGGGCAGCACCGTAGAATTACCCTTTTGGGCCATGGGGCCACGTGACCCGACGATTTGCCGACATATCGTCTTTCAGACATGCAAGTGGACGAGACGCCTTGCCAGCTCAGAAGCCGAAGCGGGGGCGTTTAATTAATTTTGCGATTTTCGTCCTCTTCAGTCATACGGGTGACAGCAAGCACAGCGATCTTCTTTTCATCTCGCTGACTCGTTTTCAGTTAGTTGATGCTCGAGCGGCGCTTTGATTCGACTCGCCATCAGAGGCTGAACGACGGTTGCTGGGGTTGTGGGTGTCGGTGAGAAACAAAGAAGCGCAAATTTAAGCATGGATCGTCAGATCGGAGTACCGCAACCGAGATCGGTGTTCAGGCAGGAAAAAAAAAGACGGATGCGTGGCGTGCTGTAAAAATCGGGGCACCCGCACCCACCCAGGTGCAGAGCAAGCAGGACGTCCAATCCCACAAAGGCCTCTCCACAAAAGATATCCAGAGTCCAGACACGGTTCCGAAATCGAATTTATACCCTGCTCTCTCCATCGAGGGCCGATTCACCTTCTTTTCATGATGGCGAGATGTCAAAGGGAGGATGAAGCGTCCTCCAACCCGCCGTAGCCCAATTCGGCAATAACAAAGAGCAAGCGGCATCGTCATCCCACTCACTCACCCCCCCCCCCCCCCCCCCCCCCCCCCCCAAAAGCCCACCTAGTACCTATCCCTCCTCCACTTTGCATTAAGCTTGCCAACTCTTGGCTCCGCATCCCACCAACCACCCCCCGGCCGCCGCACGCGCAGCCGCGATCCACGCACGTTTTTCGCACACCCCGACCGGCCGCCTGTGCGTCTCCTTGGTTCAAGGTAGACCCCTCCAACGCACACGCACGCACTCGGCACGCCCACCCCCTCAGGCCTCAGCCATGGCCCCCGACCTGTCCAAAGAAGGGCTACACAAGGCCGCGTCCTGGATCCGTGACAGCCTGGATCCGCGCATCGCCCGCGGGGGCCCGGACGTCATTTCCTCGGACGAGGTCCTCGCCCTGCACGAGCTGTTCGTCGGGCTGCGTGCCGTCGACCTGCACGTCTCCGTCCTGCGCTACTCCCGCATCCATGCCGCTATCCTCGAGGTTGCTGGC
The DNA here is from genome assembly GCF_010093885.1 of Aplosporella prunicola CBS 121167. Classification (NCBI taxonomy): domain Eukaryota; kingdom Fungi; phylum Ascomycota; class Dothideomycetes; order Botryosphaeriales; family Aplosporellaceae; genus Aplosporella; species Aplosporella prunicola. The sequence goes on from NW_022983553.1 coordinate 426,175, forward strand.
CGTGCTACCCGCTGGCCGAGCCGCCTCGTCGAGGAGTGTGATAGGGTCATCGATCTTTGGGAGTCAAAGTATGGAAAACTCAGTGATGTGCGGCCCAGGCTTTTTGCCCCGGATGGCCGTTTGCACGGCGCTTGCACGGGCAAGGAACTGACCAGAGATGTGGGTACTGCGGATCTTAGCGTGCGCGTTTGGACGGTTTGCTGACCTGGTGCAAAGGCCCTTTTGAGGTACTGGCAAGAGCATGATCCGGCTGTCATGGACGAGAGCAGACCACGCCAACATGGCGACCTTGGCTTCCGCCCTGGAGAGTAAGTCCTCTTGCCTTTTCCGTATACCCCAGACAAGGGGACTGCCGAAAAGCTGACACTCTTATGTTCAGTTGGTGGATAAATGGCATGTTTGCTTTCCATGCCGGAATCATTGACCTGAAGTCCACCGATGGCGGCATCGTTGCCGACAAGTATTGTGCCTATGCGCTCGTTCTGAAAGACACCGATGAGGTATACAGCGAGACGCCCGACAAATTCCAATATCGATGTAGACCGGGTGATCGGGGTCGATATCGAATGACCTCAGCCGACTTTAAGTCGCGGTACCCAATTCGCGTCCTAAGATCCCATAACCTCGCATCCCTTTGGGCGCCAAGGAGTGGGATACGATACGAGGGCTTGTGAGTCGAGCCCTTTTGAGGCTCTTTGCTTCTTTTTCGCCTCTCTGCTTATCCCATACAGATACAAAGTAACAGGCTGGACGGTCAGACCGGCCTCTGCTGCCGAGAACAAAGGAGAGAGCATCGTGTGGCTCATCAATCTTGAGCGCGACACGGAGTCACACACCGATGATGAATGGACCGCAGTCTTGAACCACCCGTCTGCAGAAGAGACGGACGACTACGTGGAATACAAGCGAATCAGGAAGGAAGTCCGGGACGGCCTGAGAGACGACCTCACCCAGAACATCCCCCCTACTCCCGAGCCGGAGAGTCCTCTCGAAGTCGACTTGATGCTGTCGCCCATGTCGGAGGCTCCCAACTTCTGGGACGGCAGACAGAGTCCACCGAAGCCGACCATGCCGCCCATGCCGCCCATGCCACCAATGCCGGCCATACTAACCCCAGAGCAGTCCCCACCGCCCTTACTGCCCAACAAACCGCCATTTGTGTTTACTCCCCCGAGGGATATAACAGCAAGCCCTGCGTCTCGGCCCAACAAGTTAGAAGAAGCCGTGATGCAACAATCACGGACAATGGCCGTCGCCAAGGCGCTTCGGAAGACGATGGGCGAACCAAGAGCAAGAAAATCCGACACAATGGGGGTAAGAAAATCAAGAAGCGGTAGCCAGGCGGATTTGAAAGGATTTTCAATCTCTCGCCATGGATCTTTGCGGAGTAGACTTACCAAGCCGGTGGCGAAGATGTTGGACGGCCAGTTTGACCGCGACCAGACCGACTCTCCGCCCAGTGACGAGGGTCAGGAAGAAGAACTTCCATCTCCTTCCAACGATTCTCAGCTGAACGAGCTCGACACGTTGCTTGAAGCACATCTCGACTCGCTTCTGAAACAAGACAAGCCGCGATTAGATTTTCGGGCATCAAAATGGGAGCGGCGACGCGGAAAAGATGCACGAAGCCTCGAGATGACGAAACTCCCGATCGACACGCTGCGCGACCGCGTGCATTTCGAGACGCTCGAGCGGCAAGAAGACACGGAGGCACGCCAACGTCTCGAAGCCCTGAAAGAGGTGTGGGCCGACTGCGCCTCCCCCGGCTACCCCGACATGGTGCTCGAAGGCGTGAACCTGGACAGCCTGCCGCCCCCGCGCTCGAGCAGCGGCTTCCTCTCGCTGTCGTCGGTGAAGTCATCAGTGAAGTCAGTGAGGACGGAGGCTATGGGTCCTCCCCCGCGAAAGTCGCCAGAGCCGACGGCAGTGCGGCGCAACGCACCGTCGCACTCCAGGAGCAAGTCGGCTTCGGCGTCCGAGTCGGTCAAGTTGGCCGATTTCACCCCGCCGGATCGCAAGCGCTCGAGCGTTGCGAGCCGGCTTAGTGCGAGCAGCATTTCTGATATTCTTGGAGTTGAGGGCTCGGGCAAGGCGAAGAGACCTGGCGTTACTCGGGCGTTTTCGGCGTTGTTGAAACATCAGACGTAGGGGAAGGAGGAGTTGGTTGGTGGTCTTCTTGGCGTCATGACTGTATAGATGTAAAGGACAGTGTTATTGTTACGACTTGTTGGCTGCTTTCGACAGGCGCCCCCACGGAGGTATGCTAGATATTGTTTCTTCAACGAGCGGATAAAATACCTTATGGAATTCTGTAATTTGGTCAGCAGTTTTAGAAGACGCGTCGGTCCCAGGCATAAGCAAAGCAAAGCAAAGCAAAGCATTGAACATAGAACTTCGAAACAAGGGAATTTGTAAGGAGCAGAATGGATTCTTCAAGCTATCATTGCATCGCGGTTTTGTCTCGACAGATAAATTACGAGTTCGCCGCTGGACTAGTTCCGGCGCGCCCGTACTCAAAGATCGTCGGTGTTGCTCTCGTCTCTTACAGCAGGATTGTAAACCCTGTGCATCCAGCTCAAGATCTTCAGGTGAGTGGCTAGAAGACCGAGCGAGGCATGAGACATGGTGGTAGTGGTGACTGGTCGATATCTTCTGGAATGAAGACTGTCGCCGAAGATGGAGATCAATGACCGATTAAGCAAATCTCGAGATTCGGGCAATGCCTCTCAAAGATGCCTGTCACTACAGTTTCCTCCACTACAGTGCTCTCGTCGGTTTTGAGATCAAGAAGATCCAGATGTATGTGCACTAGCTTGTTGAGACACATCGCAATCTCTTCATAAATGGCTTCTGTAAAGCCTTCCTGGGAGAACGCGGATGGACCATCATTATCTTTCGTAACGACCAAGACTTCTAGTTTCTGGCAACCGTTGACGAGGCTGGCCAGAGAGGAGCCCTCGATTGTCGACCATTTGTAGTTTTCGTTGTCGAGATCAGTGTCGTAAAATCCCTCCTCTACTTCTAGCGTCTGTACCTCTTTGCAAACGGAAAGCAACCTAAGGGCTGCATTGATGATTCGGCAATCGGCATCTCTCACAAGGGAAATACTTAATTTGGTGAGACGATCCAGACAAGGGACGAGTGAGCAGAGCGTCTCGTATTTAGCTGTGATTTCAAGTTCTTGCAGGTCCTTGAATGGCGTATCACTCATCATTGTGAGGTCTTCTGGAAGCGGCAGTAGTACCCCTTTGATTGTCGAAAGGAATCGCAGATGCGGTCGATTGACGACATGAAGCACAAATTCGTCGCTGAAGTAACGTTCAGGACGGTAAGCGATTTCGGCTGAAATGAAGCCAAGCCATATTTCCGTTATTGACGGAAGTTGGCACAGGAAGTCTAGGATGCTTTCCAAGCAATATCGGGACGCGTCACCTCGGAAGGGAACTTTTCGAAGCCTGGGACATCGTGACTAATTTTCCGGTTTAGTATAGTCAAGTTTGGATGAATGTACGCCAAGCAATGATCTTGGTGAGCATCTTGCTCGTAGCGGGACAACACCAAGGTACAATGCAAGACAGTACCTACTGAGATTGCGCGCAATGTGAGTGAAATGGTCTGCTTCAATACTCCAGCACCTTGCTCATAAGGGCTGTCAAAACTGATTGACCTGACAGACTCGCTCAAGACTGGAAGGACACACTTCAACTCCGCATTGCATCGATAGTCAAGCTTGACATCGATCAAATGTGGAAATCTCAAGCTTGCCAGAAACAGGGTGGCAGGAGTCCACCGCAGGTTAAGCCGAAGATAAAGTGCCTTGGCCTTGTTGGCGTAGCATTGACAACGCCGCGGCTTGACATGTGCGAAGTAATCCGTAATGTCCCTGTTGCATGGCTTGTTTCAAAGCAGTGAAGTCGCTTCATCTGCCCAAAGCTTGTTGACTCGAGCTGCATTACTTAGCTACTGCAGCTCGTGTACGTCGTCCAGATTTTGCAGTACAAGGTGGAGGATTTCAGGAATACCCAGAGCCCGGGACGAGGCGGTATCCATTGTCAGTTGAAGTACTTCGTCATCTGGCTGTGCTTGTTGTGTAATCAGACCGAAGGACGGCAGTGGGCGTTGAGTGCAAAGACAAAGGGCTGATGAGAGAGAAGATGTGGTCGGGTGGTTGGTTGTTTGGTGTTTGGACGCAGGTCGCGTCTCGCAGAAAACTGATGTCGGCTGTGGGCACGCGCACTTCTGCCGAGACTTAGCCGCTGCCACTACCATCCCTGCTGGGCTTCACTTCGTACAACAACATATCATTGGCATAGGATTGGCTATATACTATAGAGGGTATTCCAGGTGACCAGCTTTCACCACTAATAAGCCACGCTATCAACTATCAGCTTACACACATTCCAGCCAGCCGCATTACTTAGACAGCAGCATGTACCCATCATACGAAGACTATGAGGATCGGATAGGAATTTAAAAGACATAAGAAAACAAAGAGAATAATCGCATACAATCACTTTTGAGGAACAGGAATAGTGCGTCCCTCTCACAACACCATCAATATACAAACCCAAATTTCGACTTGTTGACACAATGTTAGCTTTACATGAAATAGCCTCACTCCTATTCCATCCCGATCCCTTACCACTTAACTGACCTCAGAGGTGACCTCATCATGAGACGCGGTCGAGAGAAAAAGATAGAACAAGGGTGAGGCAGTCTGTGCCATGCCCAGCAAGCGATACAGTACAGTACGATATCAGATCCATGCTGCCGTCCTCCAACGATCAAGGCGTTCACATACGCCTTTGCAGCGAAGCATCACCCTCTTCAAGCGTCGAGATATCCTCCCAAGTAGATAGGCAGATTGTCAAACAATCAAACGCTTGCCGCCCGTACCAGCGATGGCATGCAATGCACAAACGAAACAAAATGCAAGGAAACGATGAGTAGAGAACGCCTGTTTTCACCAATGCCCCCCTCTCTCCAGACCAGTGACGCAATGAAAAAGGCAAAGTGAGCGAAAAGGAAAAAGGGAAAGGAAAAAGACCAGACGAGCGCGCAAGAGGTATACACAAAGGATGGATCGATCAGCGGTAGTCATCACGAGGTAGTAAAAAGGAAAAATTTGTGGTCGTGTCATGAGCGCGAGCTGCTGCCGCGGGTATCACTCCTTCCTCTCCTCTCCGCCTCCGAGTCCGCCACCGCAGCCGCATAAGTGGGTATAGGCGGCTCATGCTCCCTCCTCTCCCCTGCGTTCCTCAGCAACGGCCTGCGCTCCTCGCCCGACGGTCTTCCACTGGTACGTTCGTCGAGACTTGGCGCTGGAGAGCGGTATTCCGGAGGTGCTTCGGCAATGGCCAGGCCTTGCGGGATCTGGCTGTAGTGGTTGGCCTCGGCCGCCGCAGTGTTGCTGGTGCCTTCGCCAACATCCCCTTCATTAGAATCGACAAGACTGAGTTGCGCAAGAGAGATGTCCGTCGGGGAGCGCTGCGGGCCGGGGCTTGTTGGCTGATTTCTGCCCAGGCGCATCTGCTGGCTGCTGCTCCTTCCATGTGCATAGCCGGCGCTGATGTAACCCATTCCTTCGCGCACACCTTCCCGTCCGCCCTCGAGCAGGATACTGCCCTGCTCACTGCCGTAGGGAGGCGGCGGCGCCAGCGAACCGGTCATGGGCGCCAGACCCCATTTCTTGACGTTTGCCTCAATGAAAACGAAACCCATCTGGCCAAAGTTGACGTGCACTTGAGCCGGGCCGTTCGCGCCAACCGTGGGGAAGAAGTTTTGCGACTTCAAACCGTGTGCAACGTCCTCGAGCTTCTTGCCGTTCCGAGTAAAGAAGACTGTGCCGGTGCGCGGCCTGTAACCAATGCCGACGACGTCGCCTTGCACATAAGATGGTCCATAGGGGGTTGGGATGAACGGCTGGTTGTGGCGTCGAGAGCCGTATGAGGTGTATGCGATCGAGTGCTTGTGATAGCCTGGGCTCGTTAGATTCCCGTAGACAGCCGGGGAAGCATACAACTTACCGGGCAAACGGAAGAGCGGATAGGGCTTGGTGGTCAAGCCAATGCTTATGGTCGTGTTTTCGGGCTTTTCGTAGATCTTGGCCTCCCAATAGTAAACTTCGTTTTGCTTCGGAATTGGCAGGTTGCTTTGAACGCTGCACTCCATGTCAAAAAACTCGACCTCGGTCCGGCCCTCGACGAAACAGTTGGCAATCTCCAGTTCCGGTTCAAACTCCCATGCTGAAACTCCTTTCTCCTGTATCGCTAAGAACTGAGACAATGAAATATCGGTTTGAACGGACTCTGGCGGATTTGCTTGGATGAATGCTAAAATCCAGTCAGCATTTCTGCGCCGGTCGACATTGAGGAGGCGCACTGACCTTTCGCTCGTAAGTATTCCACGCGCTGCAGGTCATCCATTTCCTCCAGCGCCTCGGCCTCCTCCTTTATGAAAGCCTGCTCGTCATCGTATTCACCGGGCCTGCCTATGCGGTCCAAGAAGATCCTGCCTCTTTGGGTGTATCGGAAAAAGTAGATGATAGCGGCCAGGATGGCGACAAAGGCGGCCGAACCAAAGGCGGAGAGCATGCCCACCAGGATGCCTTTGCCGGTGGAGCTCATCTGGGAGGCGTCCATCTGCATGTCTCCAAGGTCGGGCATGTCCATGGCCTGGGGTCGCGACGCGAGGAACAGCGGGGACGCGGTGTGCGTGGGAAGGGACGTGGCTAGGGTGGTGGGTTGCATGTTGGCGAACATGTCGGCGTCGGGCAATCGCATCTTGGCGGGGTCTCGTCCAACGAGGGACGGCGTCAATGATATGGGCGTCTTAGGCGCGGACGGTGGCTGTGCTGGTGGTGGATTGACTGCGTGCGGTGCTGTGCCTTAAGGCCCCCGCTGCGCTGAATGGGGTCCAAGAGTGACGTCTACAGCCCTACTGCTTGGCGGCAGCGACGGGAGAGCGAGATAGCGAGTGGCGCGACGATCGAGGGGGAAGAGGTCGTCAAGGACTTTGGGGGATCGAGAGGCACGGAAGACGGGGAGGGGTTTAAGGGACGTGTGTGGTCGCAGACGGTTCTGTCGCATGAGCTGGCTGCTGGTCCACTACTGTACTGAAGCGAGAAGCGCCCGTTTGGCGTCGAGACGAGACTTGACCTCGCCACTCCTCCGCTCCACCCGCCAACGCAGTTATCAACCAACCACAGCCGCTCGGATGTACCGGGACAGACTCTGACCGGTCACGTGTAGCGGTTCTCAAGTGCTTCATGTCCGTGAGTTCGTGACATTTATAGACGCGACACGCGCCCGTCGCCCTCGCATTCCCCAGCCGCCATGACTCGCTTCCCATGGAATGAGCGTAGCTAAGAGCCGGATGCGGAGGAGGCAGCTAGTATCGATATCCCCCCCATAATGCCCAGCGGAACAGAGGCTGAGACCAGATCCTGTGCCTTTCATCGCTCGTAAGGCATGAGCTGCGACCATCTGCGTCGCCGTTCAGTTCGCTTCCGGGTCCCAGCCCGACGTGTCTGCCATGTCTCATCATCATTACCGCCGAAGCCCCTGTCGCATTCCATTTGATGACTTGCTGAGATGAACCTTTGTTCGTCAGCTTCTTCTTGGCGCGCGCGAGCCCATGTCCGCTTTTGGCCGACACTCATGGGCATACAACGCGAGCCAAACAGAGATTAAATGACGACGACATGAGGATTATATCAACTCCTCGTTGTTCCGGCTATGTACATACGCTCGGGGGGGGGGGCTGTGTGCCACACGCAAACCGGTCAAGATTAATTCGACCGCGCCTCCGCGTATCAAGACTGGCGGCGGCGTCAAACTTCCCCCGAGATGGCTCCTGGAAACAACAGTCAGGCACCACTAACCACGCGCTCCTTTGCCATGGTGGTTTAGCCACGGTACATGGCCTTCCGGCTTATAAGGTGCCTTCGGCTAAGACGCACGACGTTATCAGCGCAATCGCGCCTAATTTGGAAGAACCATGTGGACAATCTTCACAAAATTGCATACCACAAGCCCAGGAACCTTTGTGTGCCGTGCTCGAGCAGCCACCCTTCGAGGAGACATCCCGTGAGTATGCCACATGTGTAACGACAGGCTGACGGTGCATCTTTCCTGCCATTGACGGTAGGCCGCGCGGCGGGAACGACGAGCTGTCAAAATAGCAGCTGTCGAGCAAAGTCAAACGCAAGACTCGACTGCCTATTCTTGGGCGGGGCAGACAGTTTGACGATTGCGTCTGCCTCTGAGCCCCGGGTGCTCTTGAGAGAATCGGCCAACGACATTAGTACGACGGTGGCCGAGGAGTTGCTCGCGTGGACAGGCTCGAGACGGCGGGTGTTTGCATAAGGGTTGCCGTGCACTTCGACGTCCCGATGAAAAAAGCACGTGAAGCAGTGCGTGTTAGGTAGCTGTGAGGTGAAGACGGCGGCATCGGGTGGGATGAGGGGGGGCTTGTGCCACGACAAAACTCTGGAGTAAGCGCGTCACGCACCCGCAATGAGAGTGCGAGGCAAACGGTTGGCAATTTTAGAATAATTCTGTGGGCGGTCAAACAGCGCTGGGCTTGGGTTGTTCTCGCGTCCAGCTGCCCGGTGCTCGAAATTTCTTGCACCGCCCTCTCAAGCCTCCCTTGGTCGCCCGCCTTGGCAGCCTCTGTCGAACAACCCGATTCTACACAGCTGTTCCACCCCCACCGTCCAGCTTTGCCCAGCCCAGCGCGCAAGAGCCTCGCCCACCTCTCTCGCACGCTGCCCGTTACACAGCGCTCCTAGTCCCCCTCTACCTCGTGCTTCGACGAGCTCGCCGTTCCTGCATCTAGCCGCCGCCTGAGCCCTTTGATCGGTCAAACGGCAGTTCGGCGTGGATTTGAAAAGTTGGGACTATTATTATTATTATTCTCCAAGGGAAGATGGTTGTCGCACACCTCGACTGAAAAGGTACGCGTGCTGCGCCATGGCCCACGACCGACGTCGCTTGTCGCTCGTCTTTTGCCCACTGCTCAACCGTCTTGCTGATGATACCTTACGCTTCACAGAAGCTGCCCCGTTCAGTCACAGCGCCCAAAGCTTGAGCCACTATATCATCTCGACCCTTGACCGCTCTCCGCCAACTTTGACCTTGTACCTACCTACCCCTCCATCCCTTCTGTTCAACCGATCCGCACCGACCCTCGCACCCCACAATGTCCTGGCAACCTCAGGAAGAGCCTTTGCGGCAGCTCGCCCAGGCTCTCAAGGACTCGCTGAGCGGCCATGACCCGGCAGTGCAGAAGAACGCCGAGCTTGTGAGTAGCCTCACCCATGCTGACGCTTCCTTTGCTGACCCGCCCTAGATGCTCAAGCAAGCCAAAAGTGCGCCCGAGATAAACAATTATCTGGCCTTCCTCTTCACGAGCAGCCAGCCCCCGGCCTCGCTAGATATCTCGCAACCAAACTACCATGCGGCACGGAGCGCGGCGGCGATTATGCTGAAGAACGACGTCAAGATGTCCTACAAGTCCATTCCGGAGGATAGCAAGGCCTACATTCGCTCAATTGTGCTCAATGCGCTGCAGGACCCCAATGCGCAAATGCGCAACTACGCCGGGAACGTCATCACCGAGGTTGTACGACAGGGCGGTATCCTTGGTTGGCCTTCCATCTTGATGGAGCTCATCTCATTGGTCAGCAACGACGGCGGCTCAGTCCCTGAGCAGGCGCAAGACGGCGCAATGGGTGCTTTGTGTAAGATTTGCGAGGATAACCGGCGCGCGTTGGACAAGGAGTACTCCGGCCAACGGCCGCTTGATTTCCTCTTTCCGAAATTCATCGAATTCACTAGCCACTCGATACCCAAGGTGCGCGCTAATGCCCTAGCGGCCATGAACGTTTTCATCCCGGACAAGCCTGCTGCAGTGCTCACAAACTTGGATCCTCTCCTCCTGAGCCTTTTCCGTCTGGCGGGGGACAGCAACAGCGAGGTCCGCAAGCATGTCTGCCGCGCTTTCATCCACGTCGCAGAGATCAGTCCGGAGAAGATCATCCCACACATGGACGGCTTGGTGGATTACATGGTCACCCAGCAGCGCTCGGTGGATGACACGGAGCTTGCGCTCGATGCCGCAGAGTTTTGGCTTTGCGTGGGAGAAGACGACAATCTGCGTGGCTCGCTTGGTCCTTACCTTCCCAAGATTGTGCCAGTGCTCCTTGAAAGTATGGTCTACAGCGAGGATGACATTTTAAGGTTAGAAGGGGAGAAGGAAGATGCCGAACAGGAGGATAGGGAGCAAGACATCAGGCCTACTTTTGCAAGCGCAAAAGCCACCAGAGGTGGCACTACGAACGGCGATGTGTCCGAAGCCGACAAGCATCTGGCAGCGGATGATGATCTCAGCGAGGGCGAAATTGACGACTGGGATGATGATGATGATGACTATGGTGGAGATCCAGAGGAGCAGTGGAATCTGCGGAAGTGCTCGGCAGCCGCTCTCGACGTTTTGGCAAGCGTCTTCCACCAACCGGTCTTCGAAGTCACCCTTCCCTACCTCAAGGAGAACCTTGTCCACGCCGAATGGCCGAACCGCGAAGCGGCGGTACTTGCCCTCGGAGCTGTTGCGGATGGTTGCATGGACGATGTCCAACCTCATCTTCCTGAACTCACCCGGTATCTGATTTCGTTGCTTAACGACAAGGAGCCCGTGGTGCGGCAAATTACTTGCTGGTCATTAGGGAGGTATTCTTCCTGGGCGTCGCACCTTGACCGTGCGGGCCAGCAAGAATTCTTCGAGCCCATGATGGATGGTATCCTGAAACGCATGCTTGATGGTAACAAGCGTGTTCAAGAAGCTGCCGCTTCCGCTTTTGCCAACCTGGAGGAGAAGGCCAACGCCCAACTCACACCCTACTGCTCGGTTATTGTTCGGCAATTCGTGGAGTGCTTCGCCAGATACAAGGATCGAAACATGTTCATCCTGTACGACTGCGTGCAAACCCTGGCGGAACATGTCGGGCCAGCGCTAGCGAACCCTGAGCTTGTGCAAACTCTCATGCCCGCACTGGTTCAGCGGTGGAACAAGGTCTCGGATCAATCCAGGGAAATGTTTCCATTGCTTGAGTGCTTGTCCTATGTTGCAACTGCCTTGGGCGATACCTTTGCGGCGTTTGCTCAGCCAATCTTCGCTAGGTGCATCAAGATTGTCCATCAGAACCTCGAGGAATGTTTCGTCGCAAATAACAATCCAGGTTTCGACGAGCCGGAAAAGGATTTTCTGGTCACCAGTCTCGACCTTCTGAGTGCCATTATCCAAGCTCTGGATGACCAAAAGGGCACCGAACTGGTGGCAACTTCGCAACCAAATGTCTTCGAAATGCTCGCCTACTGTATGAAGGACCCCAACAATGATGTCCGGCAATCAGCATACGCTTTGCTTGGAGATTGCGCGATATACGTCTTCCCCCAACTTCAACCCTTCCTTCCCTCCATTCTGGAAATCCTTATCGCTCAACTCGAACTGGACCCCAGTATTACTGACGTAGAGGATAATGGATTCTCTGTCATCAACAACGCTTGCTGGTCAGTGGGCGAAATTGCGATGCGTCAAAGAGAGGGCATGGCACCATACGTCGAGAGATTGCTCCAGAAGCTGGCCACGATACTCTTCAACGCCAAGGTTCCCATGTCTCTCAACGAGAATGCCGCCATTGCTCTTGGCAGGCTCGGAATTGGCTCGGCGCAAGCACTTGCCCCGCACCTGGCAACTTTCGCTCCATACTTCCTCCAGGCCATCAAGAACGTCGATTGGACGGACGAGAAGGGCCATGCACTCAACGGATTCATCAAAATCGTATTATGCAATCCGCAGGCAATGGAGCAATGCCTGCTTGACTTCTTTGCCGAGATGGCATCGGCACCGAATGCGTTTGTCCAGGGACCCGGCATAGTCGACGGCCCCATGGAACCTTTCCAACAAGTGAGTAGCGAGGATGTGTCTAAAGAATTCTTTCTAAATGTCGGCCAGGCGCTTGTTCAATACAAGAACATGATCCCGGATTTCGATTCCTTCCTGCACCACTTGCCGCCGGTCAAGGAGCAGGCACTCCGGAGCACTTACCACCTGTGAATATTCTGACAGTTTTTTTATTTTCGGCGACGGCAACGGTTTCTTTGGCGGTGGCGATGGCGACACGGGGGTTTAGTATGTAGGAAAGCAGCATTGGGCAAGACGGTTTATGGCGCAGTAACGACAGCATATGATCTGGACTGGCAATCTACGGTGGAAAGGGTGCTGACACCGTTGCCTTTTCCGCCAGTAGAGCGACAATGAACCGGCCGCGGAGAGTCGGAACGGCGGCGGCGGCATTATATAGACATGTTTTTTTCTTGTGGTTTTCTGAGCGTTCTTCGGATATACTCCTTTTTGCATTGTCGGCGTGGCGGGCCGACAGCTTTCGATTCTCACTTATTTTTTCCCGCTCTCGGCATCGCCACCATCACCACATCCAGGGACAAGCAAAAGACAGGAAATGAGAGCGGGGGCGGCGCCGTAACAGCAGCAGACAGGACAGACGGATCGATGGAAGCGGGAAGACGAAAACCATCACCATAGCAATGGCGTTGCGTTGCGTGCTTCCATTGTTGCTTTCCGTTTCCTCCCAACACGGTCCAGTTCCTTTTCTCTTCACCGTCGATTAGCGAGCGTTTTTCCTTGGCCCCCATCTTTCCTTTTTCCTTCCTCCCGTTTCTTTCCCTTCCTCGCCCGTTCCAGAGGTAGCGTAGCTAGCTTAGATAGCTTTTAGGTAGCATATAGCTTGTTGTCTGCGTGGCTTGTGATGCCTGCTTTGGCTTGGCTTGGCTTGACTGTGGTGGGGCGCACTGAGCGGGCGGCTGAGCAGGCGAATAAGCAAGCGAAAAAAGAAAGGCAGGCAAACAATAAGATAAAAAATTATGTAGCGAGCGAGTTCCTTCGGCTTTGTTTGGTGGTTGTGTGTGTTGTGTCGTAGTATATAGAGTTGGTAGGATGGATATGCTGTAAATGAGTTGGTGAGGAGTATGGTTGTGTGGTTGGAGAGGTAGATAGTGTTTTTCATATCCCTACTGTGAGCGTGTAGTTATATAGAATATAGAAGCAAAAGTGCCATGTCGATCTGAATCTAGGTATTGAAGACGTTGGACTCTTACCTACATGCTCCTACGTGTAGGTCAAAATACTCTATAAAGTCCGTTGCCGTCAAGCGGTATCCTCCGTCTAATGAGATAGAGAAGGATACAGATAGTCCTACGAAACCCATTTTGTCTGCATAAAAGCCTAAGTCCTGGGTTTGCGTGAAAGGGTCTTAGAACGTACACGAACTATAAAATCCTAACTGATTTTCTTTTTCTACTCTGTACAAGCGTTATTATTTCGTTAGACAGTGAATCTTACCTGGTGGTGACGGACGTTATAAGCTTCGTCTTAGCCATAGCTGAGTGAAACATTTTATAAAGGGGTTTAAATATAACGGTTTTTATCCTATTAACATTATAAGCGTGCAGTCAAGCGTTGTTATTGTTGTTGTTCATAGAAAGATCGAAAATATCTGTTTTGAGAAAATGTACGAAAACTCTTATATTATAGCTAATTATATGCATGTTCTAGCCATTACCATCACAGCCTTATTATTTCATTATTGTCTACAAGTCGTTAAACGTTCCAAATCGTCTTTGTTGACGGCGGTTCGCCATCTCTCTCCAATTTTCCTGTACTTTCTGCCCGTTTCTTCCAGGCTCTTCCACGGAGGATTTGCTGCACAGCTGAGGCTTGGAGGTGGATGGTCATAGAAGACCCATTAAGGAAGATGATGTTCTAGTGAATGACTGAATTATGGGATGGCGACAAAGAATGATCAGTGACAATCGGTGGCGGATTATTGAGTAAAACATCCGTTTCCCTCACTCTGGCAGCCTCCTTGGAGCCTAGGCTTTCATTTGAATTTGCCATAGCTCCCTCAAGGCCCTCAGAAGGCACTCGTAACTTCGGATGGTGAGGATCCGTGAGATCAAGGACGGCCAGTTTCTCCCCACTACGCGTAACAGGGATGCCATCGGCGGCACCGGACCAAGTGCCTAGGCCGAGCTCTTCATGCGCGAGTCGCTGCAACTGCAAGGTATCATTGGTATTCCATTCCAGACGCGTATAACAGTCGAGACTGCGGCGTCTCTGGATGCAGCCGAGGATTGGCGCAATGCTGTATTGAATGATGATGACGAGGATTCCGAGGATGAAGATGAAGTAGAGCCAGAAGAGGCTGAAAGATGCGTGTTCGGTGCTGAGCATTTTCTGCGCGAAGTTGTTAGCAGGAGAACTGTAGATCAAGAGCATGTAGGGATGAAAAACGCAGATATAAAACCAAGGAAAGCATAAGTAGATACTAACCTGACTCTTGCATAAACGCTTCTCGATCGCGTTTGCTGGCCTGTCCAAAAACTCGAACAACCGCTCATCTGTTGGCCCAGATGCTTTGTGGAGATACCCATCCTGAAGATGCGCCAATGTCGAGGCATGCCAATGCTCGACATCCAGTTGCCATTGGTTCTCGGATATGGGCCCTTGGATGCCATGGCGGAAGTTATACCTAGAAGCTAGGGCTTGTTGCCCCATAATGTTTACAACCTCACTGATTGTCATAGCCGATGCAGAAACTGGTGACACCCAAATGAAACCATCTTGGTCTTTCCTTTTCTGATGCATGTAGCCCGCATCAAGGCCCGCATCAATGTTGGAGCTGAGAGCAGTGCATCTGTTCTCTTTGGAGAGACTTGGAAAGCAGTACTGCTGCCTAGTAACGCAGGCCATCGGAGAGGCAGGCTCTTTCTGATAGTAGAGATCCATCTCACCGGTGCTTTCATCTGATACCATGCTGGCATCAGACGAGTCTTTTATTTGATACCAACTGTCATTTGAGTATGAATTGAAAGCGACATTAGTGGCGGAAAGGAAGAAAATGTCCAGATCTCCATCCATTCGTCGAAGTTCTGGAATAGGATCAAACTCGGAGACTCTTTCTGCGACGGTATGGTTTTTAACAAGGGTCTTGAGGCCACTACAAAGAATTAGAGACAGCTATGCACTTGTTTAGCTATGCAATGAGAAAAGCACTTACGAGAGGCTATAGTTCGGGTCCGCACTTGTGTAATTCAACCTAATACCTCCTTTCGGTGATGTGATTGGATATTGGTATGTGAAATCTGCCTTTCCAAAGTGTTTCCCGTAGTAATACCGCATGTACGATTGGCCACCATCGGCATCCGAGAAGTTATATTGCATCGTGTAACCTTCAGTAACCAAGGGAGCGCAATGAACTACTTTCCGCCAGAGAAATCTCTCACGAGAAGGAGTGTTTACGCCAAAGTGTTCGAGGCTATTCAGGAAGCCGGTATCCAGCAGAAGATTTGATGTGTTGCTTCGGCATATGCCCCCTTCGAACGGACAGCTTGCATTCCTTTTGACAAGTGTCGGAAGCCTCTTCTTGATGAAAGTCCCGCATTGAAGTCCGACGTTCGAGCTATTTGATGAATAACATTGTTGTGCGTAATCGGTGGCTGAGACAAGTCTTTTGGTCCAGTAGGGGTTCAAAATCCCTTCAAAAGAGGATAAGGAATTGCTGAATCGGTGCACCAGGAGGCCACAATTCGGACTCGAAATCAACAGTTCGTCGCCCATTGCTGAAGAAATCTGTGAAGAGAAACCGCTGGCAATTGCGAAAGCGCCCAGGCAAATCAAGGTATAGGCGATGACTGGGGAAACTCTCCAGTATTGACGCCACGCCCATCCGACTTGGATTAAAGCCAAAAATCCACTCGCGGCATTTGCTGAGTTTCGAAGGATTGCTTGACGCTGATGATGCAGCCCATCGCGGGCGGCCCTGGTGGAGTATATGCGATGGAAAACGAAGCAAGATATTCGCCAGAAGCTGGCGCCCACCATGGTGATGAAAAATGCCACAAAGGCGATTAAGAGAGATCCTTGTTGTTGATTGAGGGTCAAAGTCGCTCCGAAGACAGGACCACGAGACCAGTTTGTCCAGGTTCCGATGTGTACTTGGTACGGGCTTGACGGCTCGGATGTTGACTCCATTTTGGGGAAGAAAGACCGATAGTCAATCAATAGAGAGACTAATGACGAGGTAGAGCATTCAACACTTGTCTCAGGGACGCGGTTGTTTATGTTCCGTACATTTGTTTTCGCCCCCAAAGCAGATCCCCAATCGGGTAGTGTTGTGGCATGACTTGCGGGGTAGTACTGACTCAATATTTAAGTTCTTTTTTGCTTTTTTGTTTGTCAACTTCCTTATGGGTAAGCACAGTAGGGAATATGAATCGTATCCAGTCCGCACGTCATTTTAAATCTGATACACACAACTGCAATCAAGCACGATAAAACACGATCAAACACGTAACGTCCGTCACCGTGAAGCGAGAGTTACCGTGAAGCGAGATGGTGATACTTATATGGAGTAGAAGAAGAGACTTAGTTAAGGTGTATAGAGTCTGTATGTGCTCTAAGAGCTTTTCACCCATACCTAGGACTTGGGCTGGGAGCAAGGCAAGGAGTACTCTATAAGGACTGATTATATCATGCCCTGTCTCGCTAGACAGTGGATCTCGGTTCGCGGTGACAGACGTTACTCTCCAAGCCACTCACAAAATGGGCATCATTTACTACGTACGAAGCATTTCAGGACCAGGCACAGCCCAGCCCACAAACTTGCCACACCTTACAACTATGCCCAAACCCTACTCCCTCACCGCTCACCGACACCCCTTCCCCCGTCCCCACCACCTCCTCCCGCCTCCCCCACAGCAGGCACCTCCACCCACCCCAGCATATCAAACGGCAAGTACTCCAACCACGGCCCAATCTCGTCCCCCAGCGCACTCATGTCAATATCCTGCGACTCGACCATGACATCGCCGAACGGGATCGAGCTGGAGGAAGCCGCGAGCCCACTTCCCATACCTTCCGCACCTCCCACTCCCACACCACCCGTATCCAGAGGCGCTTCCTCCGGCGTAGGCGCGTGGTGCAGCGCACTGCTGCTGCTGCTGCCGCCGAGAGCGGCCGCGTTCGGCAGCTGCCCGCTCTGGTACGCGCCACCACCACCACCACCGCCGCCGCCGCCGCCGCCGCCGCCGCTAGGCGACGTGCTGGTCGAGAACGGCGAGTGCAGGTTCAGCAGGAGGTCTGCGTCTGAGACGAGGGATGGGTCCGCAAGGTAGTTCGTCGGGGTCGCCGTCGCGGCCGCTGTGTTGGACGGCGGTGGGGGTGGCATTGCGGTACCATGCGGAGGGGGATGGTGAGGGTGGTGGTGTGTCCCCAGGAAAAGGGGCAGCGCAGCACCACGCGCGAGATGGTTGCCTTGCAGCGCCATCGTGCTCGAGATCGAGGCGGCATTGGCGGGTCCCTCGGGGGGAGGTGGGCGGCGCGGCGGCTCCGTTTGGTACAACACTGCGAGGCTCGTGCTCGGCGAGTTCATGGTGCCGGTGAGGGACCAGCCGATAGCTTGGCTTGGGTCGCCGATGGGAGAGCCTGGGATGCTAAAGGATGGGCCGCCGGTCTGGTTGGGTGCGGTGGTGGGCCCGTAATCTTCTCTTTCCTCGCTGGTAGGTCCGATGTATGTTCCCAAAGCTAGTTTTCGCCGCCAACCTGGCGTGCGGAATGAAGGGTCTGGACGGGGTAGCTCCAAGGCACATTCCATTTCTTCTCTCGTGTATAGCAGAGGGTCACCGACGCCCTTGGCTTTTTGGTCTAGAACAGTCAGGATGTACTTGGTGCCTGCCCAGTATGTCTCTAGCGCCTGAAGAGCTCTGTAGCAGCGTTGGTAGTTTTGGTTGGCGGCAGTGGCAAGTAACGTATGCTTTGAAATTTGTTTATCCCCCAGGGCCAAGTCTGCTTTGTGATCTTTGCCCGTCGCTAGGTTGGCCTGCTCAAGCCCAGAAGCGGCTGGTGGGCGATAATTCCGAGGTGGTGTTGGCTGTCGAGAATGAGGATGAGAAGATGCGGATTGCATGGCCGTCTCTTTCAAGAAAGCACAAGCTGCAATATACATAGGTTGACTGATAATGTTAGAAACGCTAACATGAACAAGGCCAGATTTACCTTGTAAATGGTACCAAGGCAGCTTTTGCATCCGCTAGCTCGGCAAAAGCAAGGATGTCGGCAATTGTCTTTGCCGAAGACATGGAAAGCTCATGACTGTTAGGTAACAATTGCTGAATGCCCCCTTCGAAAGTCTTCAGCAAAGTTGGTTGATGCAACAAAACGATGAGAGTGTGAAACCAGAAATGCAGTAATATGAAGTTTGTCCCTTGGCCATTTTTCAAATACTGCTGAAAATTGACGACGTTGAAATGTAGACGCGGCGACAAGTTTTGGTAAATGTCGGTCAGTTGATTCTCCATACAAGCCAACCGTTTGATGATTTCTGGAGTAACGTCCGACACTTGCTTAATACTATTCAAGATGTCTGTTACTCGGCCGTACAGATGGATCACCCGTATCAGTGCAGGAAACGGTATGGGGCAACCGGTAACGGGATCCACGGCATCCAGAGATGGGAATGATATCTCAATGTCCCTATCTCGAAGTGACACAGGCCGTCCAGTACCGGAGGAAACCACACGATCAGCAAAGAAGATGGCCCAAAATGTGTCGACACGTTCCAGTTCCACTGCTTTCTGGTTTTCAGTGGCTAACTGATCCATCGGACCTTCAACCACATTCTCAGTCGAGGATGGGATACCGTCCCGTGTTTTGGGTGTGCCAGATTTGACGCTTTCCGGCGTCGGCCCATCTCGACCTTCGTATTTCAGGCCTTGTAGTGTTTGCATGCCGAGGTCTTGTGCCATGCGGATGGCGATTCCCAAATACATCCATAAACCGGAGTCGCGGTTGGCACCAAACTCATCGTATGCCAAGAGTAACGCAGCCTGGACCGCGGCGACGCTGGGACAGGAGAATGTATCCACGATGGCAGCCTTCGCCCTTTGAGCGAATGCCTGGCCATACTCTGAAGGCGAAGTTTCCGCTTGATCACCAGCGCTCCTATGGGCTTTTACGAGCATAGGATCGGTAGAGAATCGAGCAGCCAGGGCGCAGACCGAATCAACAAGGATAGCATCGACCTGTTTCTCTTCCAGATCGCGCAGAAAACGTTCTTTCTGGAGGAAGGGGAAACTACAGCCAAGATGGCTAAAGAATATTTTACAGAGATGAGTGATTAAAGGAGGAGGGTCAACAGACGAGTTATCATACAAGGGCATCTCTACCGGCGCAGGTATGTTTTGTTGCGGCGTGATCCGGCCGAGCGAGGACACGGCAGAAGGAGGCGATTGGAGGCCTTGCCAACATGTTGGTATCCAGCATAGTATCACGGGTTGAATGGCTTACCGTCTGTAGATGTTCCAGGTCCACTGTGTTGCTTGCCCTTTACCTTGACAACCATTTGTTTGAACCCCGGCATGATGGCGGTTGGGCCAAAATAACGGAAGTAGGGCATACGATTTCGGACGCTCAAGCTTAATGGTACCCGATCTACTAGTTTGGTAAGCGTTTGAAAACAAACACCGTGGGCTGAATTACTGTTTAATGCCTGACTGTCCTCCCATTGACTGTCCGTTTGTTGGGAATCAGGCAGAATTGAATCCGCCGTCAACAAATGACTGAGAGAAGGGTTTGAGCTGGCAGAATGCTGTGGCTGTTGTTGCAATGACCATCTCCGCGCGGTGGGTAGTGTACTTTTCTCGTCATACTGCGTTTCAAAGCTCGAGTGGCTGGCTCGCCTTTCATTCTTGACCTCGACTGACGCAGCATACCTGGACGATGGCTCAGGATCTCCACCATAACCGCCGCAAGCGTGGTTGTTCTTCAAGCAGGTCTCGCATGCTGGCCGTTCGCCCGAACAGCGCGTCTTCCGACGCCTGCAGGTTAAGCACGCCGCGTTGATTCTCCTCCTCTTCGCATAGGGACCGTCATTGTTGGAGACGAAACGGATGGCCTTTGGCTGCGGCAGAGGAGTGGCAGCGGGATCTTGTGCCCTGGAAGCCATGCGTGACGGGGTGCTATCAGCATTGGGATGAGGTTCGAGCAAGCGATCCTAGCTCCTGGACTGGTCTGTGGCAATAGCTACGCGACCGTGGTGGGGATCGAGAGGAGTCGTGTCAGCACCGGGCGGGATCATTGTGCTTACACGAGTAAGGCGATAGAGCGGCGAGGAATTGCGGAGGAAGCGGAGGTGTAAGATGGAGCTTAACCGAACCGGTCATGGCGACAAGCCGTGCAAACCTCCCACCGCCGATCATCCGGGGTTGATTTAGTCGTGCATGTGTACGGTTAAATCCCAAACGTCGACCGGACAGCAATCGAACCAAAATCCAAAAAGCATGTCACGTCCACTGCGAAACGGCTGTTCCGGCTACTATTAGACAAACTTAACGGTCTCGGGGACTTGGCAATTCTACCGCCTTAACTCCGTGCCGTGCACTGGCCAAAAGGAAGTTTGTCCACAGCTGCTGCTCCGCTGTTCCCGCCGCCTCAACCAACATGATGCAACCCATCTCGGCCCTCGTCAGGCGCGCCCGGCCTGCTTCGTCATTCTCCGCCATCAGACGTTGCCTACACACCTCGTCATCTTGGTCAGCCAAGCCAATTCCTCACCCTGCAGCTCCCGGCCCTCCCCCCGGCCCGCCAAAGCCTGCCGCGACGACCCCGGAAGAACGCATAGCGCGTAAGCAACGCCAGGCGGAGCTTCTCAAGAAGGGGCAGAGCATCAAGCCCAATCCAGCCAAGCCTGCGAGTGCTCTGCAAAAGCGCTTCTGGAAGGATGTCCACGTGAAGCAAACGCCCGGTATGCGCGCAACTCTATTGTGATTTACATCGACTAACCCGTAGTGCATCAGAGGGCTTTCAAGTCCTTCTCGACTCTCGGCCGGTTCGCACTGCATCCAAGGGTGCCCTCACCTTGCCGCCAAACAAGCACCAGCTCGCCACTGCCATTGCGCTGGAGTGGGACTTGCTGGTTAGCGCCCAGCAGGCGCTCAAGCAGCACTACATTCCTCTGACCTCCCTGACTTCGCGCGCCATTGATATACAAACCGCCGACGCTGCGGGCGACAGCAGCATTCGGGACAGCATCGTGAAAATAATGATGAACTACCTGAGTACCGACACGCTGCTTTGCTGGGCACCGGAGCGGAGTATGCACGATGCAGTGGGTCTGGAACAATCTGAGGATAGGGTCGAGTCGTTACGTGAGGTGCAGAAACGGACCGCGGAGCCCATTCTCAAGTTCCTCACCACGAAGATATGGCCGGGAGTGGAAATCCTGCCGACCTTGGAGCCCGACAGCATTCTACCTACGCCTCAGCCGCAAAAGACGAGGGACGTTATAAGGGGATGGCTGGCGGCATTGCCGGCATGGGAGCTAGCGGGCCTTGAGCGCGGCGTACTGGCAAGCAAGAGCTTGCTTGTTGGCGCGCGGCTGTTAGTCGAGTGGAGCCCGGAGTTTTCACACTTGCGCGAGAATGAGCAGAGCGGGGGGCGCTTTGGCATACAAGAAGCGGCGGACGCGTCAACGCTGGAGGTTACATGGCAGACGGCCATGTGGGGAGAGGTGGAAGACACGCACGACGTGGACAAGGAGGATGTCAGGCGGCAGCTTGGTAGCGTCATCGTTCTGGTCAATGGTTGATTTGATAGAAAGACATAGAAGTGCAAAGGGTCCAGGCTACTTTTGTAAAACAACGGCCTGATCTAGCCCCTGTCAGGCATTCTGAGCCGAGACTGACGTTACCCTCACCCCGCGGCCACCGACGCACGAGGCGTACCTCAATGCAGACTGCAACCAAGGTTTTACGTCGCAGAAGTCGTGCAAGTGCAAAGTGTTAAGGTTCCGTCTGTCATTCTTGCGAAAACGGTTGATGCCAATCGCAACTTCAGCGCCTGGGAGAGCCACCTAAATACCCCTGTCGCAGCGCCTCCTCGCCCGTCAGCTCGTACTGCGCTGCTACGCACGTTGAAGATGGCTGAGAGGTAAGTGCCCGCCCTGCAGTTAATCTGGAACGGAACAATCTCGCCGTATCCCTTACAGCTCGGCATGCGCTGACATGTTTGGCCCCGTTGTAGCAGCGGCCACAAAAGGAGCAAGAGCTCCCAAGTCAAGTCCCTCTTGTATCGCGTTTCCTCGAAGCAGGATGGGACGTCTGAGGGCAGCGACGCGACATCCAACTCAGCCTCGTCAAACGCCTCGATGACTTCTCCACCAGCCACTTCGGCGGCCCAGCAAGCGGCGCCTCGCAGCAGCATGGCGGGGTCCCGTCACCGCCCACACCTCTCAACCACCATGTCCAACGCCGCCCAGTCCGACACGCTCGTCGCGCCCAGCGCGAGCGATGCTAGCAAGTCGCCCACCTCGCCCACGGCCAAGGGCGCGTCCATCGAACAATCCGTGCGCCTGTTCCGCATCTTCGAGGCCCTGCGCAATGGCGACACCGCCGCCATCTCCAAGGCCATGCGCGAGGAAGCTTCCACCGGGCCCGACGAGCGAAGGAAGAGCACGGTGTCCATCGCGGGAGCTAGTCGCCTAGAGGGCACAACCATACTGCACCTGGCCGTACAATGCGCCGAGCTACCCGTCATCGAGTTTGTGCTCTCCAGCATCTCGGGCGGGTCCGCGATAGACATAAACGGGAGAGACAAGGATGGAAACACGCCGCTGCACGTTGCTGCGCAGCTTGGTCGCGCTCCCGTTGTGCGCATGTTGTTGGAACAGAAGGATATCAACGATTCTTTGACCAACTACCAGGGACAGACACCGCTGGACTTGGCGCGCACGCCCGACATCTTCCAGCAGCTGCAGCTTGCCAGGTCCATTTTTATCGATACCAGCGTTAGACAAATCCAAGAGTTGGTGGCTACGGATGATTACCAAACGTTGGAGAAGGTCCTCAGCGACCCTCGCATCAAAACAACTCTGGATGTCAATGGCGGCGAGCTGACCAAGGACCCGATCACGGTGGAGAGCGGAGGTACTCTGCTTCATGAGGCGGCAAGGAAGAAGGATACGCAGCTCATTCAGCTGCTGCTGCTCAACGGAGCCGACCCCTTCAAGCGAGACCGCAAGGGCAAGCTTCCTCAAGACGTGACGAAGGACGACAAGACGCGTGCCATCCTGAAAAGGTCTCCAGCTGCAGCTGTGGCTCAGCGGGGAATTCAAGAGAAGACAATCCTGGGAGGTGCAGTGCCACAAGCTGTCGCAACCGGCGGTGCAGAGGTTGCGCTGGGTGCTAAGGAAGGTCGTGAAATGAAGGGTTACTTGAAGAAGTGGACCAATTACACGAGCGGCTATAAACTTAGATGGTTTGTTCTCGAAGATGGCGTTCTCAGCTACTACAAGCATCAAGGTAAGTATGTTGACTTTTTTCTTTTTCAAGATCTAATGCTAACAAATGCAGATGATGCTGGATCAGCGTGCCGTGGCGCCATTAATATGAGGATTGCCAAGCTGCACATGGATCCCCAGGACAAGCTGCGCTTTGAGATTCACGGCAAGTCATCTGTCAAGTACCACCTCAAGGCCAATCACCAAGTCGAGGCCAAGCGTTGGTTCTGGGCCCTCAACAATGCAATCCAATGGGCCAAGGATGAAGCTCGCGAGGAAGAAAAGCGGCAAACTCGCGAAAGCGAGGCTTTGCGCCAGGCGAAAATGGAACAAATGGCACCTCAGGAATCTGACCAACAGAGCACGTCTAGTTCGAAGGCTGGACAAAGAATGTCAGTACTTGGCCCGAGCGCTAGCGGAACCTTGGGCGTCCCGCTTTCAAACTCGCGGACCGGCCCAAGCACGGCGGAAGACGACGAATATGGCAACAGTACCTATGACCCTAGCCTTGGCGAGGATGTACACAGGTTTGCCAGCCGTACAGGCACCAACCATATCGAAGGCGACATGGACGATGAGGAATATGGGGAAGAAGGCAGCAGTCAGGAAGTCCAGCCTGCAAGCAAAGACGCTTTCAACATTACTGCGCAATCGGCCAAGCTACAGCTCGATTTGCTTGCCCAGGTTTCGGCTGCTATGCAAGCCGAAAAGACCAAGAACCCCGAGACGCCTTTATCTGACCCTAGTGTCACCCAAGCATTCGCTTCCTATGAAGGTGCTGTTAGTAACCTGAAGGGCCTGGTTGGTGACTTGCTTCGTATCGCTCGTGATCGCGACGCATACTGGCAGTATCGCCTGGATCGTGAAGCGAATGTCCGTCGTATGTGGGAAGAGAGCATGGCCAAGGTCGCACGAGAGCAAGAAGAGCTTGAAAGCAAGATTGGTCAATCTGAAGACAAGCGCAGACGTCTGAAGAGAGCACTTAGGGATGCCGCAGAGGGCCTTCCTGACACTGAGAAGGGTCAGATGGTTTCAGAGCCTGAGCCGATTGTTGAAGTCGACGAAGATGCACTTACCGTTCCTGACGACGGTGTCCGCCCGCGGTCACGCAAGAGTAGCACGGCGAAGCAGACATTGGCAGAGCTGGGGGAGCTTTCAGATGACGAGTCTGACGATGAGGAGTTCTTTGATGCCATTGCCGAGGGAGATGTCGAAGTTGTCGAATCTTTGCCTGTCGTCGGCGAGACGTCGAAGGGTGAAGAGGAGCCCCCTGTGGAGGCTGGCGATTTGAGAGAGGCCAAGGGCAAAGAGGTAGAGCCATCTTTCAAGGGCTACGAGGACCACGTCCGTACAAGGTTAAAGATGGAGGCCGATGATAGACCGAAGATCTCGCTTTGGGTAAGGAATACACTATCCACCGCGGAATTGCCGTTGCTAACATGTTCAGGGTATTCTCAAATCCATGATTGGCAAGGACATGACCAAGATGACTCTACCCGTCTCTTTCAACGAGCCGACGTCTCTGTTGCAGCGTGTCGCTGAGGACATGGAATACACCGACCTCCTTGATATTGCTGCTGAGCGTGCGGATCCCACGGAGCGCATGGTCTACGTTGCCGCCTTTGCTGCCAGTGAATACGCGTCGACCATCGGTCGTGTGGCGAAGCCTTTCAACCCACTGCTTGGAGAGACGTATGAATATGCGCGCCCCGATAAGGGTTACCGGTTCTTCATCGAACAGGTCAGCCATCACCCGCCAATTGGTGCTGCGTGGGCGGAATCTGCGAAATGGGATTACTATGTAAGTCGTTTACCCCTGTGAGCACAATATCATTCGCTGATCCATCTGTCTAGGGTGAATCTGCTGTGAAGTCCAAGTTCTATGGCAAGTCCTTTGACATCAACCCTCTGGGAACCTGGTTCCTGCGCCTGCGTCCCTCGACCGGTGGCGAAGAGCTCTACACCTGGAAGAAGGTGACGTCTACTGTTGTTGGCATCATTACCGGCAGCCCAACCATCGACAACTACGGTCTCATGGAGATCAAGAACCACACGACGGGCGAAGTGTGCACGCTCGACTTCAAGCCGCGTGGCTGGAAGGCCAGCTCGGCCTACCAAGTCGCAGGCAAGGTCGTAGCCTCAGACGGCAAGACGCGCTGGAGCATTGGCGGCCGCTGGAACGACAAGATCTACGCGCGCCTGACACCGGGCTTCGAGGACGGCGACAACGTCGGCAGCAAAAACGACAAGCACGCCGTGCTGATCTGGCAATGCCACGAGCGGCCGACAGGCGTGCCCTTCAACCTGACGCCATTCGTGATAACGCTGAACGCGCTGCCAGACAAGCTGCGCCCGATGCTGCCGCCGACGGACACGCGCCTGCGGCCCGACCAGCGCGCCATGGAGGACGGCGAGTATGACTTTGCGGCCACGGAGAAGAACCGCGTCGAGGAGAAGCAGCGGGCCAAGCGGCGGGAGCGCGAGGCCGCGGGCGAGGAGTTCAGTCCGAAGTGGTTCAGGAAGAGCGTGTGCGAGACTACGGGCGAGGAGTTCTGGAAGTTTAGCGGTGAGTATTGGAAGATGAGGGAGCGGGTGGCTAAGGAGGAAGGCCCGTGGGAGGGCCCGGAGGAAATCTTCTAGTCGGTTGTGTTGTGTGCTGTGCTGTGGGGTCGGGTGGTGTTGGAGTGGCTTGTTTGATGCTGGATGCTGGATGCTGGATGCTGTGGTTATTGCTGGAGGTTGTGGTTATTGCTGTCTGTTTCGTCTTTACGTCTCTGTTCTTCTTCTTGCTACTACGCCCTGGTCCTGTCCACCAACCTCTTGTAATCATATGGCATGTTCGACTTCTTCTTATTCTTCTTCTCCTTCTACGACCTGGTTTTTCTTCTTACGTCTTCGTACTCTCCCCGTCCTTTTCTTTAACAACCTAAAATGCAATCGACTTCCTATTCTTCTCCTGGTTTTCGTCCCTCCGCATAACTCCTGCCCTTATACGCTGTCGTTTCTCTCTGCCTACAGCCTTGTGTTTGTTCGTTTATTCGTCTAATCATACCTACGTACGTAAATACATATACACGTCTGCGTCCTGGCTAGTGAAGTGGTTGCTCTGCTGCGCGGTTGGCTGGTCGGTTGTTTGGCTGGTTAATGGAGTTTTGTACCGCACTGACACGGACGCGCGCGCCGTACTTGCTGGTGAATGCCTAGGTGTTGATTATGTATCCATTCGTTCATTCATTCATCCATGCGACCAGAAGTTATTAACGCCGCATAGTGCTATATAAACCCCCCTTTCCTTCCCTATCTTCTTCTTTTCCTCTCCATCAGCTTGAGCAGTTTTCCACCGAGGTATCTACCTCTGCAGGCCCCGCCACAATTCCGGTGGTCGTTGCCTCAGCTGCGACATGCTTCCGCGTGCGGGGGTGCAGTTGGAGAGGGTTGGGTTTTGACGAAGGAGGGATGGACGGGCGAGGAGAGGGCGTGATGATGGATATTAGGACGGGGTAGGGGTGGTGTGTGTTTGTAGGGGATGACGGTGGTGTGTCACTGCCGGCGCATGTACGTGCGTGTTGCTGGTCCTTCTTTCTTTTTTCTTCTATAATAGGCTCGTTTGTGCTGGCTAGCGCGCGCACTGCGGCAGCGCAAACAGATCTGCTGCTGCAACTATGATCTCTTGGTCTGTTTCCCAGTTGATTTGCTGTCGAAGATGGTGGAGGGGGCAGATGAAGAGAAGAAGAGCCAACGGATAGCGAGTTAAAGGGCTGTTGGGGGCTGTATATGTATGTGTAGCTCTATCGGTGTTGGTGTCGGGAGGTTTGACCGCGTCCGCTCTTGTAGCACGACAGTTGCCACCTCGCGTGACTATGTCACTGCCGGATAGAATACATCGTGTCGTTTCTTGTTTTTCTTGTCTTCTTCTTTCTTTAAGTACCACTTAACCTCACCACAGAGACTTCGGCTCGTAACACCAGCATATGCTGGCTGCACCCCGGTCAATCGGGTCAGCAATGTAACAGCTTCGCACATGGCGGGAGCTGTGCTTGTTGTCTTAAACCAATACGTTTACTGTACTAGAAGGAAGACACGGTTCCATACGAGAAGTGACATTTCCCGGCACAGTCACACAGATCGTTGCCCGTGCCATTTCTACTTCTGACCACCTGCCTTTATTCCTGCATGGGCGATCCGAAGCAGCTACTGCTCGAAGTCGCAAAAATCGACGATGTGGGCTTTCGCACTAGGTGTTGGTATGGTATTGTGGAAGAGACGGAGGTGATTGGGGATATTATTACTTGTTGGTGATGGAGTACGTCTCTGACGAACACTGCTGTCTTGCACCACTGTACACATACAGATATACATGCCTTTTCAGAGAAAGCTCAATTGTGTCGGCTTGCTGGTTATAGACTATATAAAAAAGCTTGGGCCGTAAGACCCCCAGTTGTTAGCGAGCACGAGAGAGGTTGGTTGATTGGTTCTAGCTACGAGGAGAGAGCGAGAACTAGCTATATAGTACGTCGCCATTAGGCACTCAGGCTACTCCTGCACCCGCAGACGCCCTCCAGCCAACGGCAGGAGCCGTTCACAGTGCAGTCCTTGTGGTTTGAAGTTTTGATGACTCGGGAGTCATCGCGTTCCCTGATCCTGAATAGATACGAGTATACTTGCCGTGCTTTTGTTTCATAAGCAAAACATAGGACTATATAGACTTTAGAATGCCTCATTTCCATGTTTAGCAGTCGATGGCGAGGAGAAAAGGAAAGAAATAGAAAAGCAAGATGGTGAAGACTCTACTAAAATCTCCATGCAAAGTATATGTATGACTGTATAAAGCAGAGCCGTAGAAACGCGAATCTACCGCCAACATATAGGCCTTCACTGCTCTGCTGTACAATCTCTATATCTGCTTTGGTTGGGGAATTAGCTTCAGTCTCTTTGAATAAGTACTATCGGCATATATAAGCACGTACGCATGCTCGCAGAACCCATATCCGTTATTTAGCTCTCGCAACCTCTTCTCCGAGCACGGAGTTCCAAGGAACAACAATCCCTTTATGTATTTTGTAATTCAGAACGCGAAATCAGTGAAGGAACCCGAGATTACCGACTTCTTAAGCTCTCAAGTTCTCATACTAAGTGCAATTACCAGCGTCATCCAAACCACAACATCAGCAAACACAACTCGAATGTGGGAGCGGGTGCTCCCCTAACCCATCTAAGCCCTCTCAACCACAACCACTTCCTCAAGCTCAAGAGCCAGCGTACGGAACAAACGATATACCCGCTCACCATACCGCGTCAGTGACGCGCCTCATCACCGTCCAGTCGCACCGACGATCGTCACCACTATACAACATCCATCACCATCACCAACTCCACCCTATCCCCATTCACCCAGCTCGCGGCACGCATCCTCAGTTTGAAGCTGTGATGAACAGAACACCATGCCTTTTCATCGCGTTCCTATGGGACACGATGAGCCAGAAGGTTATCGGAGTGAATCAGCTGCTGCTGGTGCGTTGCTGACAAGGTAGGCCGGCATCTCTTCTCTTCTCTTGTTCTTGCGCTTTAGGTACCTACTGCCGTTTACCCGAGGACGGTACCACTGACGTTGGTATTTCGACTGCAAGTAATGCTTGCTGATGACGGGTGATGTTTCGAGGTATTTTTTGAATTTGTACATAAATGCATATAACTTACCTACCTGTTTGACATTGCATAGCATACAATCTGACTCTCTATCAGTGAGTACGAGTCCTAGTCATATGTGCCGCGCCATCACGCAACCATCTACCACCAACCCCAAGACCCCTACTCAAAACACTGGTCCCACTTCCCACCACTCCGCGCAAACGCCAAACCATCCACAAACTCGCTAAGCTTACAAGCACCATTCTCATCCGCGCAACCCAGCGGCAGCACGCGATCATTCAGCACAAAGCGGACGTACTCCTCCTCCCCCTCAGCACACCTAAACGCCTCCACATACAGCCTCGCCGCAAACGGGACCGTCCACGCACTCGCATAGCCCGCCGTCAGCGCGGGCTCCGCGCGCTGCTCCGGCGTCAACGGCTCTGTCGCATTGAACAGCCCGAGCGCGAAAAACGCAGCCGTCATGTCGTTGTCGTGCGAGAAGTCGGCGAACAGGCGGTCGTTGGCGCCGAGTGGGAAGAAGGCTGGGTCCGCGTCGCGCGTGCGGTTGCTGCTCGTGCGGTCTTGGACGGGTGAGCGCGTGAGCCGCGCTGCGAGCTCATTTGCGTAGCCCACGCCTTGTGTCGGCCCCAGTGGGTCGCCCGCCCCGTAGTGGTAGTATTTGCCTAGCGTTTGGTAGTAGTCGTATTGTTTCCATTCGTGCTCGGTGAAGAGGGCGCAGAAGGGGGAAAGGGCGCCCGAGGGGTCTGCGACTGTGTAGAAGGGGCATAGGTCCATGAGGTAGGAGGTTTCTTTCTGGGTGAGGTTTGCGCCGGGGAGGATCTCGTTGTTGACGCGCGCGGTGATGGCCGGGAACACCAGGTCCGAGTAGATGCCCTGGCCGCGCGCGGAAATGGCGTCGTCGTCTTCGTTCTCGAACGCGGTGCACAGCGCGTGGCTCATGGTGTTGTTCTGGTCCTCGGCCTCACTAACGGGGTGCAGATCATACGGAAAGTCGGCGGAGCGGTTCGCGGCCTTGTCCGCCTGCATGGCCGCGTGGAAGCCCTCGGTGAAGTGCTGTCCGCTGGCCACGACGCGACTCTGCGCCGACGCCCGCACGAACAGCCTGTGCCCCCGCGCCAGCGCCTGGTACCGCTCGTAGAACTTCACGCCCGAGTTGTACAGCTCCGTTTCCCCGAACGCGGTCAGCTCGTCCGCTCCAAGGTCGTATGTAAAGTCCTTGAGGAAGGCCGCCTTGCCCGCGAAACTCTGCGCGTTTTGCTGGATCTTGCTGATTGTGTCGTTGTACTTGGTCGTCTTGCCCGAAGTGGGGTCGCGCGCGCCGTGCCGGGATAGCACTTGCGCGAAGGTCAGGGTGCAGGTCTCTGGGATATCGGCCGAGATGTTGGACGGCACGCTGAAGTACGGCGAGTACTGGCCCCAGTAGTGGGAGATCTCGGGCGAGCATGTGTAGCCCTGCTCAATGGTGTCGCAGCTGCTGCTGTTGGTCTGCTGGGCAGTGGTGGCCAGGGCGCTGGCGGTGCGGTCAGTGAGTGCGTGCGTCTTCGCAGCGGGGGATCATGGGAAGAGAGACGTACAGGGCCAAGAAACCCAGCGAGAGGAAGGCCATGACGATTAAAACCCGCGAGCTGGAACGAGAGAAAAGTGCCTTGTAGCGGGCCTGGACGAACTGGCCAAGAGCAGTCTCACTGGCACTGTCAAAAACGAGGGAAAGAGCGTGACGCGGCGTGCGGGCTGCATGTCTACCGCTTCAGTCAGCACCTCCTTTATATACACTGCTGATCCGCCCAAGAGCAAAAGGTTTATTAGGAGGCATATATTATTGAAACGGCCGACAACGGACATGGATGGGATCGGCAGCGACTCAGCGAGAAGAACAGACGGCACGTGTCGAGGCGTGGAATCGATGATTGGACGGAGTGACGGAAAAAGTGGAAAAAATAGCAGACTTAATACCGAGCAAGAGGGGTGTGGGTTGAGCGAGGAACTGCAGCATCTATTTCTTCCGCCTCTTCTCCCCATCTTCCTCCACCGAGCAGCGAGGCAGCTTCGAACTCGACATCGCGGTCGTAAGCGGCACGGCTTTTTGCCTGCATATTTGTTATGATGCGAATTGTTATAGCGGTATCATGACTGGAAGAAAAGGCAGGCGAGGTGCATTAATTGCTTGTTGAAACTGTGTGATCGCCAGAGGTGGTGGATGTTTCGAGACCTTGATGGTTCAGGGACAGTCATGGCGGGAGGCCTTGACCGCGGAGGGTGAGATTCTCCAGCCTCCGTTCCGTGGGTCCCGCGGGACATTTCGGGGTCGGGGCGCGGCGCATCTGAGCCCGAGGTCCGAGATGCCCGGACGGATCCCATCACGTGAACTCACCAGCACGTGCATCACTGTCACGTGCCGTAGTCGGAACGGAAAAAGTATATATTCCGATGTGAGTAAGACCATCACATAACCGTTCGGGTTCTGGCTTCCTGATAGCCGCGGCGAATCAGCCTGAAATCAAGACTCGCCCAGTCCCACCTCCACTCGCCGCCCCGGATGTCGTGCGAAAGAGAGATAAAGAAAGAGCTTTGTGAAACACGTGGGTGGCACTCCGATAAGCTTTGAGTGGCTGCCCAAGCATGGCTCCATGGCACACCGAGCAACGATGCGAAGCCGAATAAGAACAGCGCCCAGAACACACAAGCACACACGGCTCACGGCTATCGCTACCGGGAGGGGCAAATGCCAATCCCCAGGAAATCCAAAAAGCCGGGGCAAAATCCGCCCTTTCCTTCTCCGCATGCGTGCCAATCACATGGAGCCGGCCAGCCCCGTCTGCTAGAGCCGCAGCCCGCCGCTCGTCCATGTGCAGATCGATATGCAGACGCAGCCAATGGCCGCCCTTGGCCCACGTAATGGGAACAGGAAACGGCTGGCGATTTCATCACTGACCCCGGACATTACTACCTTCATAGATAGTGCAGGGACCGCCAGCGTCACGGGCGCCAATACCGCCCAACTTATCGCACGCTCGTAGGAGGTACGTAGGGTAGCACAGGCAGGTATTTTACTCGCCTGCCTGCCTGCCATGACGGCCAATTGGTAGCTGGGGCAGCGCGTCTCGTCTGACTTTCAACTCCTCTCCTCCCCTCCCCCAATTCGACATGTCCAACCATGGCGTCAGCGCCGACGAGCTCCAGCTCGAGGCTCTTGGCCACAAGGGTGAGCTGAAGCGCCAGTTCTCCTTCATCTCGATGCTGGGGCTCGCCTTTGCCATCCTCAACTCGTGGACCGCACTGTCCGCGTCGCTGTCCCTTGCGCTGCCCTCCGGCGGCGCAACATCCGTTATTTGGGGCCTCATCACCGCCGGCATATGCAACCTCGCGCTTGCAGCCTCGTTGGCTGAGTTCCTGTCCGCGTATGGCTTTCGGGTAGCCTTAGATTTAGAGAAGAGATTGCTGACTTGTTTCTAGGTATCCCACGGCCGGCGGGCAATATCATTGGGTAGCCGTGGTCAGCTGGAAGGCTTGGGTGCCGTCTCTGAGCTGGATCACCGGCTGGATCAACTGCTTCGGATGGATCGCGCTCGTGTGCACCGGCGGCCTGCTGGGCAGCCAGCTCATCCTCGGCATCATTTCCCTGGAAAGCCCCAGCTACGAGCCGCAGCGGTGGCACCAGTTCCTGATTTACATCGGCTACAACATCTTCGCGTTCCTGGTCAACGGATTTGCCAATTCGGCTTTGCCCTACGTCAACAAGGCCGCGATTTCATGGTCCATCGGCGGCTTCGCCATCATCTGCATCACGGTGCTCGCGTGCGCCTCGCCCAACTACAACTCGGCCAAGTTCGTGTTCGGCAACTTCATCAACAGCACGGGCTGGCCGGACGGGGTGGCATGGCTGCTGGGCCTGCTGCAGGGCGGGCTGGGCGTGACGGGCTTCGACGCGGTGGCGCACATGATTGAGGAGATACCGAACGCGTCGGTGCTGGGGCCGCGCATCATGTGCTACGCGGTTCTGATCGGCATGTTCACTGGCTTCGTGTTCCTGACATGCCTGCTCTTCGTGGCGGGCAACATCGACAACATCATCGAGTCGTCGGCCGGCCCGCTGCTGCAGATCATCTTCCACGCGACGGGCTCGCACGCCGGCTCCATCTGCCTGCTGATGTTCCCGCTGGTGTGCCTGCTCTTCGCAACCACGTCCATTCTGACGACGTCGTCGCGCATGGTGTACGCGTTTGCGCGCGACGGCGGCCTGCCCTTCTCGCGCCACCTGGCCAAGGTGCACAAGGGGCTGGGGATCCCGCTGAACGCGCTGCTGTTCAGCACCGCCTGGGTCATCATCTTCGGTCTGGTGTTCCTGGGCTCGAGCTCTGCCTTCAACGCCATCACCTCTGCGTCCGTCGTCGCTCTCGGCGTTTCGTATGGCATCCCTGTCGCGATCAACTGTCTGAGGGGCCGGCGCATGCTGCCGCCGCGCCAGTTCCGCCTCCCGGAGCCGCTGGCTTGGTTCGCGAACCTGGTACGTCTTTCCCTTCCCATCCCTGCCCTCCCCAAACCCTCTATTCCCCATCTCAAACCAGACCTTTCCTTTCCTCCATCTCCCGCCACAACACCCCACTAACCCCCCCTCTCCCACAAATAGCTCGGCATCGCCTACGTCCTCGTAACAACGGTCCTCTTCGTCTTCCCCCCAGACCTCCCCGTCTCGGGCACTAACATGAACTACTGCGTCGTCGTGTTCGCGATTGTCGTGCTCATCTCGGGCATCACGTGGGTGTTTGACGGGCGCAAGAACTATGCCGGCCCCAAGCTGGATAAGGACCTCGAGGTTATTCATGCCCAGAATGTCGAGCAGGGGGAGGAGACGGTCGTTGCGGGGAAGGACGACGTTTTGGGAAAGGGGGGATTGGTGTAGAGGTAGAGAGATCTCGCTTCTTTTTGTTTTTTGAGTTAAAAATTAAATGAAAATCTAAGATTGAAAATTGTGTGTTTGTGCTAGTTCTGGTGCTGGTGCTGGTATTGGTGTTGTTGGCGCTTGCTTGCCTGCTCGCTCGCATTACCTTACCTCACACTCCTACAGTACTATAGCCGGCCAGCTGCAGCTGTGTCCGAAACGCAACCCCTATCTCCTATCTCCTATATCCACAACAGCGCCTCCCTCGTATCGCTCCCTTCGTCGAAGACCAAGCTAAGAGCGCTGGACCGGGCTGCGCAGACCAGACAGTCGGCAACGATCCACCCACCCACTGCGCGTACCTCAAAGGCCAACAAAATCAAAAAGAGGACAGCTCAGCACACGGCTTGCTTGAAGGGAGGACCTCCCAAGCTGACAACGGCAACAAGACCCACACAGGCATTCTGGATGGAGTTCCCACGAAAGGGTGGACAGAAGAGCATGGGGAAATCAGGTAAACTGGGCTGTGGGATTTAGGAGCAGGGTCGGGACGAGGGAAGGGGTTGCGGATGGGTGAGGGTGTTTGTGGTGGTAAGGTGGTGATGTGCGTCATGAGGGTGTGGTGATGCTGACTGGTAGCGGTGGATGAGGGTGCGTGGCATTAGCGCGCTGGGTTGTGGTTGGGTTTTCGAATAATCAGTTAAGTCTTCAAGTGGATTCGCCCATTAGGCCTGTTGGATTGTTGTTTGGGCGTGAGTATGAAGTGTGGCTGGTTGAGCAGTAGTCATTGACTCCTTATATCTGGGAGATGGGTTTAATGATTAGAAGGACGGGCGGGTCAGTGTTGGATATACATGCGATTATGATTATTGCGATGGCTGGGAAGTGTATTTAGTTATGGACTGGGTACGGGGGAAATCTCTTAGGTAGAGAGGTGTGTGATAGTGCTATCGGGTTGCTTTTTAGGCCTAATATAGTGTTACATTGCTGTTTTTCCCTACGGAAGTCTAGCTATAAGTCTTCCTTTTCTTTTTAGGTCTTTAGCCTTTATTAGTGGGGACATGGAGGATAGTGAGATGTGAATGAGTGATAGACGAGTAGATGTATATAAAAAGTAGACGTTTGTATATGGACTAGTTGCAAGGCGGGTTGCTAATAATTTAGCTGTGATTACCGATACTATAGAGGCGAATAAAGGGAGTGACTAAGATGGAAGTGTTAGAGGGAAGTGGTTGAGACAGCGAGGATACATAAAAGCGAGATAGTTGAGACTTGAGAGTTCGTTTACGAACTACGCAGCCCTTGAACATGCCGATATATTGTTGTCACTGGATGAATACAAGGTGACATTAGGAAGGGGATGCCCTTCCTAAAAAAAAAAAAAAAAAAAGGATAAACGAATATAATAACTATAAACTGTAGTGACGAACGACGTATATACGAAGCTATAATGCCTACCAACTACTTTATTAAATAATGACCTTTATTATCAAAAGGTTACAGCTTTCACCGTCTTAATTAATACCGATACTCTTTCCTTCTATTTCTTTGGATACGATCCAGTCAAGCTTTTCCGAGCCTGTGTGGCTTGGGGTTCCTGTGCACGGGTTTCATTGTTGGAGGGTGGTGATTCTTCGCTGTGTACATCCTAAAACCTCTGTGCGTACCAAAAAAAATTCTTTGTGCTCGTGCGGTGGCATCAGCGACCGTACACTCATGCTTGGTCTCGCTAGGTTGCGCGGACCTGGGCAAGTATTAGAGTTCTCCAAAACCCGTACCATTCCCTTTAATAGCTAGGTTTGAAAGTCAAAATTTCGCTTCGTATTGAAGGAAACCAGTCCATGACAGAAATGCCCTAGAAATCAACAGGCTTAGGGAATGGGGAGAGAGCATGCCACACCTATCTAACATGCCTGCCCGCTCATGATCAACGGATACCGAAACCGAAGATTCATACACACGCAGTAGCTATCACTATACAGGGATGGCAAAGAGCACCGCGAAGAGAGAACGATGAAGCACGCCAAGACGGGGAAATGATGAAGTATCTCACCAGTATTATAACTATAGTACGGATACCAAATTACAAAACAATTAGTTCAGTCATCAATAGCGCGGCAAGCAGTCCAAGCAACACCTGTTCCGTGTTTGTTGTACAGTTTCGTGTGCTTAGAAAAGGAACCTCATCGGTAGAAAGAGCCGAACAAGAGCGATAGCAATAGTGACGGTGTAGGGAACAAGAAGGTAACTTATACTAACATACAAGGCCCCATCGCTTCCTGCCTCCGCTTAAAAACAAAAAGATCAACAGCTCCATCAAGCAACCCAACCTCCACGAGCACGCGCATCCATTTATCCACACCACCACATTACCCCATATTATTATAGTGCATTTAGTGTTACATTTTTTTGTGTTTTTCTATTTTTCTACTTTTTTTGTACTTTTGTTCTTTAAGTCTTCGTCAGCTTTTTTTGTGCTTTTCGTGTTTTTCCTTGGTTTTTTAGTCTTCGTCAACTTTTTTGTGCTTTTTGGTTTTTCAGTCTTCGTCATCTCTCCGTGTGAAGGATTAATGCACTCACTCACTGTCAGGACTATGAGTGCTTCGCAGTCGTCAGTATGCCGCTCCTCCTGTGGGACATAGGAAATCGGGGATGGGTTTTGGGGGAAGAGAGGTAGGGAATAGGGTATGGGAATGGGGAATAGGGAATAGGGGACAGGGGAAGTGCAAGTGAAAGAAACAACCAACAAAAACCCATCAAAAATCCACCCTCACCATCAGCACTCACACACTACGACCACTCCGGCGCCCTAACTACCGTTCCCGTGATCGTACCGCCCTCATAACGCTCCTCCAACCCGCTAACAACCCTGTCCACAACGCCCTGCACCAGTCCCGGGTGCCCCTGAACCTGCACACGCATGTCCTGCGCGCTGCGGGAACCGTTCTGGTCCTCGACCACCAGCGCGCTGAGCATGACCATGGGGTCTCCGGCTGTCATAGTAGTGGGCGTGAACGCTGGGGGCAGGGGGACGTGGGCGTGGTCTTGGGTGGCATGGCCGTCAATGCCGTTCTCGGCTCCTGCTTCAGCAACTCTGGCACTGTCAGTAGCACCAGCACCGTCAGTAGCACCAGCAGAAGAAGCAGCAAGCTGCTCCGCAGAAGCCATCTCCAGCGCTGGGCCCTGCGGGCGGGAGTACACGCTCCCGGTGCTAGACGAGTAGACCGAGGAACTCGTACCTAGGTCGCTCCAGCCATCAAAGACGCGCTGGTCGATGTCCGAGCCGCTGCCCGCAGGGGAGCCATTGCCCGCAGGGAAGCCGTTGACCTGAGGGAGTGGCTCGACCCTATAGTCATCAGTCAAGTATGGGTTGTAGGCATTGAGGCGCACAAGGCTCAATTCAGCGACAGAGCCAATGCCAATGCCCGAGCCAGCAGCAGTAGTCCCACTACCCTGGCCCGTCGAGGCGCTCGCACCGCTCGCACTGGGGTTGCTCAGCCCGTCCACCAGCGCGCTGGCGCCCATCTCGCTCCAGCCGTCGAAGACGGCCTGGTCGATAGCCGAGGCGGAGCCTGACGCGCTGCTGTGCTGAGGGGGGGTCGCTTCGGCGCTGTGCTCGTTGTTATCAGTGAGGGAGGTGTTGTTGCCAAGGGGGCCAGCGGCTGTGCCCGAGTTACCGTTCTCGTTACCTTGACCAGCGCCTTCACCTTCGACTACGCCTTCGGCTGCACCTTCGGCTTCACCTTGCGCAGTCTGCGTCTTGCCCGCACGGCGCTTGCGCACCCGCTCAAGCACACCACGCAGCCTATCCCTCGTCTTCTTAGCAGCGCGCTTGAAAGCGCTCTTAGGCTTCGCTGCGCCAGCAGTAGCAGTAGCATTGCCTGTACCATTCTCTGCATCAGCAGCCGCCTGATCCCTCTTACGGTCCTCAGAACGCTGAAACGGCCTATCACACACTTCAGCAGCAGCACCGCCTTCTCCGTTCTTCTTCTTGAACCAGCTCAGCTTGGCGCGCTTGCCCGGGCCCATGTTGCGCGTTCCCATGTTTGCTTTGCGGTGCGTCGTGGTCCGTCCGTCTGTCTGGCTGTCTGCGTACCGGTACCAACCAACTAACTCCCTACCAAGGCGGCGGCAGGAATTCGTTTTTATACGGATGCTAGGCTGACGGGACAATGGCTTTGTTCATGGGCTTTGCCCCTGGCGGGCGCTGGGGTGGTGCTCCATTGTGGTGTTCGCGCGGGCATTGTTTGTGGATATGGACGGAGTGCGTGGACGGGGTTGGTTTGGTTGTTGCACTTTGTGGCAGTGTGTCTGCACATGTGCTGCTTGGGAGGGTCTGATGTTCTGTGGGAGGTGCTTGTAGAGGAAGATATTCGCGGCTTTTTCTTTAACTTTTCTTTCATTTTTGCTTTGTTTCTTTTGGCCGGTTCTTCCTGGACGACGGCGGCATTACCTGGAGTCTGCACATTTAGTTTAGAGATGTGTATGCGTGTACGGCACTTACAATTCGGCATATATATAGTCAAGTAGTTAGTGTGACGAGAGCGAAAGAGTATGATGGATCAATAACCGTCTTCGCACTCCCAACGTGTAGTGCGGCACCACCGCTCCATAAGTGTACCATCTTTTGTACCATGTGTTCTCATTGCTGCGTTTGATTTTTTCGTTACATAACCACTACCCACCACACGGTCCCTCTCATCATATACCTGAAGTTGATTCATTGCGCTGCGCAGTCCGCGCAGAAAAAGAAGCAAAAACTCCATATCCGTCCATTCATCCGTTGTCCAAATACAACGCTCCGAAACCATGCGAGAAGGCCTAGGGCGCCGCGTCGTTGTTGAAGACGCGGCGAGGCCCTCCGGAAATTTTCATGCATATGCGTATGCAAAGACAAACCTTCGCTCTAACTTACCCCCTGAACAGCTGCTCCATCTACGAGGAGTACTGCTGCTTAGGGAAGGGGTAGCTGGGGCCGAGCTCCTGGATGCTGAGCTTGGCGAGCCACTGGCCCATGTCGACGTTGGTGCGTAGGTCCTTGCCCTGGACAATACCGGCGAGGAAACCACCAGCGAAAGCGTCACCGGCACCGTTGGTGTCGTTGATGAGCGACTTGTCGATGGCGTGGACGGGGAAGGATGAGACCTCGGCGTCGCCGCCCTCCTTGGCCACAGCCACGATCGTCGGGTCGGTGCCCTGCGTGATGATGACGGTGCGGGGACGGTTCTTGTTGGCCTTGGGAAGCGCAGCCATGCGCTTGGCGATCTCGGTGATGTCCTTGGTATTGAAGCCGTGCGACTCGGCGTAAGAAAGAGCCTCCGTCTCGTTGCCAATAACGTAATCCCAGTAGGGCGCGGTCTGGTCGAGCTGGTCCTTGAAAAACTGGGGGATGAAGGGGGCGGAGAGGGAAAGAACGAAGATCTGAAAATGGTCAGCTTCCAGCAGTCAACAGATGGGTCAGCGCCGTCTTACCTTGTCCTTGGCAGCAGCCTCCTCAGCCAGGGCCATGATGGCCGGCACGCAGACGGTCAAGTGGTAACCACCGACATAGTAGACCTTGGCCTGCTCGACGAGCTTCCAGATCTCCGGCGACTTCAGGTGCTCAATCTTGTAGCAGTTGGCGGCAGCCAGGTCGGTGCACATGCTCCGGTCGTGGCCGGTGATGATGACACCGCAGCGACCCGTCGGCTGCTCCTCATCGTAGCGGTACTCGACGCGCAGGCCGACCTGCTTGACGGCATCCTTCAGGGTCTCGGCGTACTTGTCCTTGCCGACGCCTCCGACGTAGACGGCGGAGTTGGGGGGAAGAATGTACTGTGGGGGGCCGTAAGCAATCCGGCGGTCTAAAAGTCGCCGTTCGCGTCTCGACATACCTGAGCGCCGCGGGCCGTGTTCTGGGCAGCACCACCAGCGATGAGCTTAGCGTTGTGGTTCTGGAGCAGCTCCTCGTAGAGGCCCATGTGCTTCTCCTCGGCCAGGATGGCGTCGTTGGCCTTCAGGCCGTACTTCTCGAGGAGGGCGGCATCGCTGCGTCATCAGCAATTGAGCGGTGCGGAGCGGCCGAGGAAACTCACCCTTCACCCTGGATGTCCAGCAGGGGGTTCTCGAGGCAGAAGAGCTCAAAGTTGCCGGTGGAAGTCATTGTGTGTTGTTGACGGAGAGAGAGAGGTGAGGTGGAGAAGAAGATGGCGGGGTGCTTTTGGTGCAGAGAAAATGGCCGAGGGGTTCGGTGGACAAAGCGCCGGCCCGCTGTTGGAGCTTGAGCTTTGAACGCCGCTCGTGCGGCTAGACGCATTGGGCTGACGACTGCGGCTGACATTTTTGTTTGCTGCTGACGCTTGCATTCGAGCACTGCAAAATGGATTCACGCTTCCCGACAGCATCCGCGGTAAAGCGGAGATCTCACCTGACCTTACATATGTATCCATGTCTAGATATTATTTGATACGGCACTCACAAAACAGATAATTACTACCTACTGATGCCGCTGGTTTCAATCTGGGAGCGACAAAACAAATAGCTAATGAACAATCCCTTTCATCCAATTTGGTTCAACAACATCCATCCCCTAGTTAGTGACAAGCCCGCATCTGAGCTACGCCGAAGTAGTCTATGCTGACCGTGTCCAGCGTCAAGGCCGATTTCTCCGCTCATGTGCCGCGCCGGGAGCGTGTCAAACAGGCGGGCGTCATCCGGCGGGATCCTGGAGATCGGTCCTCCTGCGTTTGCCTACTGGACTCG
This sequence comes from Aplosporella prunicola CBS 121167, assembly GCF_010093885.1. Classification (NCBI taxonomy): domain Eukaryota; kingdom Fungi; phylum Ascomycota; class Dothideomycetes; order Botryosphaeriales; family Aplosporellaceae; genus Aplosporella; species Aplosporella prunicola. The sequence goes on from NW_022983553.1 coordinate 466,857, forward strand.
AAGTGAACGTCTGCGCGAATACGACGATGCTCGAAAGTCATCAAATCCATCCCGCGATAAAAGCGGGCAAAGGCCGTGCGCATCAGCCACCACCCTGCCCGTTGGGTGGTGTGTTCAGGTAGGGGCTGCGATTGCGGTCCAAGTCCGTCCCCCAGGTACCTCCCCCAAACAACAACGGGCTTCTCATGCCAATATCATAGGCATTGCTCCCAATTCCGGTAGCCGGTCCGTAGCTGTTGCGGTACGCATGGTAGCTCAAGTCAGCAGTTCCGTCTGGAGTAGAGCCTGAGCGTCCCTGATGCATTGGCATCGGGCTCCAAACTGAATTTTGGGAGGCGTGACGCGAGTGGCTGATGCTGTGTCTCCCCATAGAAGAGTGGTGCATGCTAAAGCCAGGTGGAATCACCGGAGTGCTCGGCGCGTGAGACTCGTAATTCTTGCTCCAAATGCCCGACTGGTCTGGCAATGAAGGCAAAGTCGGGAGATTGCGCATGGCGGGAGAGGCAGTGGCGTTGTTCACATATGTATTCTCCGGTGTGCAAGCTGACTGGCTGTAGTTGCGGACCATGTTAACGTAGTCGCCGGCGTTTAGCGGCGTAATCCCGTACGAACTGTCGTTGATCAGTGCAGTATCCTCGAAAGTCTGTTCGGGTGGAGTTGGCGGAACATTTTCGTCTTCCTCAGGGAGAGGATCCAAACCATCCTCGGGGCCAAGGAGATCATCTACCATACGGTTCATAGCGGCATCTTTGGAGATGGTAACAGAGGCGGTCTCCGAGGGTGCAACGCCGTAGGAAGTCTGATCATCCGGGATGACGCCGTTGTTCTGCATACGGGGGACATCCACAATTTCTACCGGCACGGCCCTTTCACTCTTGTCGCCAGGGCTCGCGAGGAGTTGAGAAGGTATGCCGGCCTCTTGGTAAATGAAACGCATCCCGTCCAAAGCGAGTGGGGCATCCTGTTGCCGTCAATAGGTGCACTTACAACAAAGCGAACTACTAACCTCGTCCTGTGTCAACTCTAAACCGTCAATTAAAAAGTCACGGATGCGCATCACCATCTCGACATTTGGATGACTGCGCTTGAGGCCTTCGTCAGACCACTTTGGCTTCAGATCAGCACCGTAGTACCATGTTTTGAGGGTTTTGTCGGAGATTAAAGGTCGGAAGCCGAGGGTGTCCACGTCTTCTTCAAGCAGGTACTGCTCCGCCGGAAGACGGTCAGCTGGAAACGCCGACGCGAGAAGGGTGAGCGTTTCGGCATAGGCTTTCCACAACTCTCTCACCTCAACCTTTGAGATTGAGCCTTCGAAGTTGTCAAGATCGGCTGACAGGAATTTCCAGTTGTTTGTGAACCAAGAACTGTACAGACGAAGTCCGGGGAGAATGCGCCGAGCGACCACGGTGACTTTGTCGGACAGTTCCTCAGACTGCTCAGTGGCATTGACATCCTCGCCGGTTAAGCGTTCCAATTCCGGCTGCAAGATCTGGAGCAAGCGGAAAAAGGTCTTGACGTTGAGACGCAGGAAATAGAAATAGGAGCGGACGTTTTCGGGCGCTGTATGTCCTTCTTGGGCGCCAGCCTCCAGCCTTACGGTAGCGTAGTGTTCGGCGGCGATGTTGATGAGAATGAATTTTTGGACGAGGCCTTCGAGCGACCGCTCCTTGACTTCCACGGCCAACTGGCTCAAGACCTCGCCCTCCAACTCTTCGTGACCGGCAAACTCTTGGCCTTTGTAGCACTTGCTGTGAAGACGCACGAACCAAGCGATGAGGGCCCGATTCGCACCGTTGTCCTTGGGATGCGCTTGCCGGCCGATGAGCTCGCCTCTGTCCCAAGCCGTGATGATTTTCTTAAACTCCAGTTCGAGGTTTCCTTTGGCCAGCGGGTGTGGTTCCTTTGCGGCCAGAGCTCGGTATAAATGGTAGGTGGCGCGGAAATGATTGCCTTCCGAGAGAGCAATGACCGCCTGTTGGTTATGGGAGATACCGGAATCAGGATAAATGGCAGTCGCGAGGCCGTAATACCCAACCGCTTGTCTCCAGTCTTTCTCCTTCCCTCCAATCTCCCCTTCACGATAACGAGACAGATCCCCGAGCTGAATTAGCGTGTTGTACAGAGAATTTCTGATTTGCTTCTGCATTCCCGGCGGGAATTGCTTCGTGACCGAGGCATGTGAAACTGGGAGTAGTCAGCCTCATGACAGCCGAGCGATGTCCGGACCCATACTGTCGCTCTTCCACTTTCGCGCAACGGCCCGGAGTTCTGGAAGGCCTTCGAAGGCGCTGTCCAGGTGTATAATGAATTGGCGGTAGAAGCGTTGGCTGGACTTGATGAACTCGAGGTACTGTTTCTGGAGGACGCGTATTTCGACGGCCCTGTTCTTGTTCTCCTTGTTCAACTGTGTTCCGTCAGCGGCGCGCAGGCGGGGCGATGCAACGAGGCGCACCTTGTTCAGCTGCTTCCGAAAGTACGTGTTGACTTTGCTGTGGGCGGCCCACAGCTGGGCCTCGATGCCGGCGTCAGCGGCATACTGGAAGTCGGCGAAGATGGTCTTTTCGCATGCAGCGCGGTACCTGTCCATGTGTAAGTGGGCGCAGGCGAAGGCGAAAAGGCAGAGGCTTGGAGGCGCACTCTCGGAGAAGGGCGGCAATTTCAGCAGACGAGTGCTTGTCGCTAAGTTTGGAATTGAGGTCCTGCTCAGTGGTACGAGCGAGCCTGCAGGGGCAAGTTAGCGGCGGGTAGGGCGGGAGGATGGTGTGCATACGTCGCTGCTTGCTCAGCGGGTGTGGCCATGCCTCTGGTTGCTTGTGTGGGTCATAGGTGACGCCAGGTCAGATGTCTCGTGGAAAGTGCGGGCTGGCGGCAGTGCTGTTGCGATCCATGGAAGGCAGCAGGGTCTCCCGAGTGCGCCAGGGAGGAGATGCGACGGCGGGCGAGCGCGCAAGCGACTACGTCTTCGCGGCTCTCTTGCGGGTCGAGGGGGGTGGAGGTGGAGGACTGAGGAAAGTTGGAAGCCCACCAGTCGACGTTCCGGCGCGGGAGTCGGGTCGGGTTGTATCATCGCTAATAATCCGCCGCCCGAGCGACCCGGTGAAATCGCCGTCATCTCATTACATACACACCCGTGACCGTGACAATGAGCAAACGCTCCCGACAAGACTCGGAGTCTGAGGAAGTTACCGCCATTACAGAGCCCTCGGACCATGCCGCCAAGTATGAAAAGGTCGACAGCAGCAGCGGCGGCAGCGGTGGCGGCGACGGCCAGCAGCAAGACCGCCGCGTAGTCATGAAATGTTTACTCCCACCCCATGAGCCTCTCTCCTTTCCTACTTACACCGAGTACGACGTCCACTACCAGAAGCATCACACGAACCGGTGCCTGGAGTGCAGAAGAAACTTCCCCTCGACTCACTACCTGAACCTGCACATTGCCGAGAACCACGACCCCATCAATGAAGCTCGCAAGGCCAAGGGAGAAAAGATAGTAAGTACCTACTACATTCACTAAACTAGACCTAGCCTAACCTGTCCTACAGTACGCATGCTTCGTCGAAGGCTGCGACAGGGTCTGCTCCGAGCCGCCCAAGAGGAGACGGCACATGATAGACAAGCATCAATTCCCCACGGTACGTAGCCAGCATTTCTTGCCTCTATATATCCAGTCCCTTTTCTTACCAGGCACTCACCAGTTCTACGACTTTTTCATCGTCAACACCGGCATCGAAGGCCGCAACTCCATGCTCCGTCCAGGCCACGCCCCAGGGCGCGTCCCCCTCAAACTCGCAGGCCACAAGCCCGCAGTTTCCAAACCCGGACCTCCCAAACCCAACCCCAGCTCCAACCCCGCACCCCAGTCACCGCAGCAGCCCGCCAGTGCCGCAGACGCAGACTCAGCCATGGACATCTGCACCCCAGCACCGCCGCCCGGTCCCCCATCCGGCCTGCAGCAGTCGAAACACGCGCCTTCTGCTTCTTCTCCTTCTTATTCTCTCCCTACTGCCGCCGCCAGCAAACCTCCGCGCCAAACCCCAACAGCAGACAGCGCTAGTGCTGCTGCTCCGGCTGGACCTACGGCCCCAGCAGGCGACCCAATGGATGGACTAACGCAGTCAATGTCATCGCTCCGGTTCGTGCCGCCGAGCGTGCGATTCGGACGGGGCGGGAAGCAGGGCGGATTAGCTAGGAAGTAGCTTCGGGTGGGAGAGAGCAAAGCAGTCTTTCAGGTGTGAGCCATGGCCGGGTAGGCGAGCGTGGTGGTTGCCCTAGGTGCTGTTGAGGCTGGGTGTACAATAGAAAAGCATGGGGGAATGGGCAGGAGGAGCAAATGGAGATTGTTGCACGGAAGCACTAGAGCAGAAAGTTGTAAAACAGAATTAACCAGAAGACACTAAATCAAGTCATATAGAGCTTGGAAACTCGATGGATGGTGTAGTAAACGAGCTCAAGCTTGCTCTCGAAAAAGACATCGCAATATATACAGCTACGCAGCTCCTCTACACGCGAGCTCAAAATCTATATACAGCCACCCACGCAACACAACAAACCACATCCCTCCCCACCTTTCCCCAACCCCACACCACACAACCTACCCAATCCTCCCTCTTCCCCCAGCCAGACTTCTCCTTCCCCCCGCCCGTCTCGCAGCGACATCCTCCATAGCGTCCTCGCCATCTCTCCACCTCCGCCCCTCCCACGCCTTCTCCCCCTGCTCGCGCAACCTCGCCACTTTCTCCACGATCGCCACCACGTCACCCCAGATACGGCGACGGTTGCGCAGGCCGAGCTGGGCGCGCAGGAAGGCGCTGTGCGGCTTTAGGGCGGCGTGTAGGTCGCGGTAGCGGAAGCGGGGTCCGACGGAGGAGGACCGGAGGCTTGCGCCAGAGGAGTTTGCTCTGACGGTGCTGGAGCTGGAGGGGTTGCCAGCGGGGGAGGGGTTGTGGGGGGCAGAGGTGGTAGGTGTTGTTTTCAGGGAGTCGATTTCCCAAAGCCAAGGCATCGACACCCGGATGAAGTGCTTGAAGACGAGGTCCGGGAGATGCGTAAAGGCACGCGAGGAGAGGCGCAGCGCTGCGACGTCGTGGGGGGCTAGGCAGAGCATGATTTCGGCGAGGAGTTCGTTGGAGAGGCGCGTGAAGGGGTCGGTGGGGGTGGTGGTGGTGCTGCTGCTGCTTGGGCTGTGGGAAGGGGTGGGGGAGGGGGAGGGGTTTGTGGTTGCGTTTGTGTCTGATACTGCTGTTGTTGCATCTGGCGTTTTTGCAGAGTTTGACTGTCCTTGCTCTTGCTCTTGTTTTTGTTCTTGCTCTTGCGTAGGCGGCTTTTTGGGCTTCAGCACCAGCTGCGGCGGGTTCTGGAGTTTTTGCTGCAGGAACGGGATCGTGATTGGGTCTGCTACGAGCCACTTGGAGGAGAAGAGTTAGTGGAAAGGGCATGGAGTGCAAGGTGCAGGAGAGAACACACCTCCGTGCCGACTTCGTGCTGCCACCACTGCTGGCGACAATCCTGCAGCTCGGGACACCGTTCTATGTCATCCCAGCCATCATTGCCGTAATCGCCTTCCAGCTACAACACGCAAACCATCAGCATTGCACAAGCTGATATATCGAACGGGACGTAGACGTTCTTACCTCACGCAGCTCCCACAAAGCATCGATATCGACCTCACCAAAGCGGCGCACGCACACGCGCTTGTAGATCTCAAAGCACTGGGCATGGAAGGGGATGCCCCAGCCATACTCGCCGCAGTTGCTGATGTTAGTGTCCGAGACGCCATGGCGCACGGGCAAGAAGTCGCCGCGCCGGATGCTGAACTCGTCGGGCGCGTTCTGGGAGACCCCCGTCACGAAGCACTTGCTCTCGGCCTCGTAGGGCGCGTCGTCCGGCTCCGGCGTCCACGTCTCGTCTTTGCGCAGGATGCACTGCACCCGCGTCATGGGCTGTATGTAGGGGAAAGCCGTCAGCCCGCTCGGCTCTGACCCGGAGTCGCGGTCTGCTGTTGCGTTGCGCAATCGCTCGCCCGTCCGCCCGTCTCAGGAGAAAGGAACGAAAGGAAGAAGGAAACGGAAACCGGCCAAAGGAAAGACCTCAACAACACCGAAAAAAAGAACTCAAACATACCTTCAGCTCCCCCGCCCCAATCCTCCACCCACTATACCCCTGCTCAGAGACGCACCGCGGCCCCGCCAAATGCTCCCACTCGCCATCACCCCACCTGCTCTCCCTGCCACCGAACCTGCACCCCGTGTCCGCGGTGCTCCTGCCCCCACAGCCATCATCCTCGTCGCGGCCATCCAAGAACCCGTAGCCATAGTACATCCACGCGGCGTCGGCCGCCTCGTCCGCCCGCCGGATCCGCGCTACATTGAACGATGCCCCGCAGAGGTGGCATACCCGCTCGCTGTACCCCATTGCGCGGCTGAAGTGGATGCGGTGCTGGGGCGGCGCGCCGAGGATCGTGTCGGTGCGGGAGGGTAGGTTGGGCATTTATTTTGTCTTTTTTTTTTCCTTCTGTTGCTTTGTTTGCCTGAAGCTTCAATTGTGCTGTTGTTGTGTGTTGTGTGGTCGTCTATGTAACCAGGGTACGGAGTAGAGGGGTTGGATGTGGGGTGTGGTGGAGGGGTCGGAGTGGTAGGGCCAGCCGTCTTGACGTCTGTACGTGTCGAGTCGTGGCCAACTACTGCTGCCTGCGGTCGTCAATTGTAGGTGCTACACAGTCAGCACTCTGCCTATGCACGCTATGCTATGGGGTGATGACTCGGGAGATAAGCTCGCTCATCACGTGCATGCATGCGATATCGGCCTGTCGGCGACGTTCATGGTTGATCAAGATTGATTTGCGTCAATTCTACCAAAGCTTTGGATTCAAAAGTATAACAGAGGTTTGCCGTTTGATCTTCTGCATCTCCCTCCCCCATCCGGTCCCTGGCCACAGCTTTGGTGGGCGGTCCGCTTCATTCCGGATTTCTCTCTCCCGCTCTTTCTGTCTCTCCAAAATTCCAACGTCTTAGTCCTCAAAATGCCCCCATTTCTTCTATGCTTCGTTTTGCCTCTTCTGCGTTTATCTACGCTTCGGCTTGAGGAGCTCCTGGAACGCCAGCTCCACGCCTCGTTTGATTTCCTTGTAGCTGACGACCAGCACGTTCTGCTCGTCACGGCTCACCAGCGATACTTTTTCTTCCGTGCCCACGTCCAGCTTGTTGAGGCAGTTGAGGACGTGCGCCAAGTCGACGACTGGGTTGCCGTTGGCGTCTACCTGGTGGAACACGTAGTCACGGAAGAGCTTGAGGTAGTAGCGCTCGCCGGTCTCCGACCACTGCGGGTTATTGTCGAACTCGGGACGCTCGGTGATGAAGTTAAGCTTGGCCATGAGGCGCACGAGACGTCCGTTCTCCAATTCACGGCCAAGGTTGGACGTGAGAGTGTCTTCGGCGTGGAAGGTGTTGTCAAGGAGAATCGTGACTTTGTCTGCAATCGACGCCAAAAAGGTATTGACATCCTTGGACTGCAAATCCTGAGGGCTCAAAAGCCAAGACACGCACTCGATGAGATCTTTGCTGTAGCTGCGAGACAACACTTCTACAGCCTTTTGCATGTTTGCCGGGTTGATAGAATTATTGCTTGTGATGGTGATGATCAGGCGACCGAGCTGTTGAAGGTCTTCTTGCTGAAGCTCGTTCATCGGGCGCGAGCTTTCAAAATGAATCAAGTCAAGAATAGCACAGCTGTTGATACGGATTCTGTTTTTGGACGTGACTAGAATCTTGCTGGGGTGAAGGAGTCTCGCTGCCAGATTGTTGCTGTGCATCGCCTTCAATGCAGAAGCGATCTGCACAATGTAGCCCCAGAGAACCGACTCGGGGATGGTGCTCGTGTTCACCCTGTTGTGGAAGCCACGCGGAGTGGTGTTGAGGTGCTGCTCAGAGAGCGTCTTGGAGAGAGGGTGGTAGTCAGTCACAAAAATGAGCGAGCTGTCGCCAAAGGCCCGGGTAGTGAATGCGTCGTGAATGGTAACGATATTGCCGTTGTCAATGCGCTTCCAAGGGCGCACGGAAAAGATGGCCTGTTCGCTCGTCAAGCGGTAGCCTTCGAGCCTGCGAAGCGTATAAGTCAGACCGTCTTTGCCCGAAACGGCTTTGTAAACCCAGGTGGGATATCCAAAAAGAGCATTGTTTCGTTGATTGTTTGTGTCCAAGGGCACCAGCGAATGGAAGTGATCGACAGCGCTAGGCAGAGAGGAGTTGGGGAGTATTTGTCGTTGTGCCTCGGACTTGCGTTGCAAGTCCTCCCGCAGCTGATCAGGGATAAAGAAATCATGTGTGGTTTTCTGATATACGAGGAGATTCTCCGGGTGGGGCCCCATGGGTGCGTAAAGATGGTATTGGATCGGCTGAGTGAAACCGGCCGCGTTTTGAAAGTAGGCCGCTCCAGCCATGGCGGCCGTCTCTTGACTGTACGGGTTGAGTTGGGCGGCATGGTTGGCTGGGCTGATGCCGCCCATGGCCGACGACACGGCAAAGGTGTCGAATGAGTTTAGCGCTGCGGCAGACACGGCCGGGTCGCCCTGCGACGTCAGCACAGCACCAACGCGGAGCTGTGGTGTGCTACTCACCTGGACATCGAAGCCCTGAGGGACAAACTCCTGGAAGTCATGGCCGTGCCACTCGGGGGTCGCGTCCTTGGGCGGCCCCGGAGCAAAGCTGTTGGACTTTTTGGGGGTGAAGACGGCGGCATTGGCGGCCTTTGGGGAGATGGTCGTCTGCCGGGGCGAGGAGGAGGCGGCGCCGTTGGTAGCGGGCTGGAGCGGAGTGAAGGAGGGGGAGTCGACGTTGAAGCGTTTCTTGACGTTCTCGGACTGGGAGGAGTTGACCTTGGCGGGGTCGTGGTTGAAGACGCAGCCGGTGTGCTCGTGGCGGCAGTGGCCGTAGATGGTGACGTTGCGGCAGAGGATGTTGCTCTTCGGGTGGTAGTCTGTCATGGCTCAGCTCCTCGCGCCCCTGCTCTGGCGGATGGTGCAATGCATACCACGTCCTTTGTTGGGTCGCGGCGAGGCGACTGCGCGGCGCCCTTCACCCGGGCTACCCCCAATTGCGGCCATCAGCGGTGTCGAGGGTCATGCAGCATGGTCCGATCAAAGGAGCATGGCGGGGCGGCCGAGCTTGGGGAGATTAGACGTGGTGATGTCGAATGCGCCGCGGGGGCAGGCCGTCCATCAGGGCCGGGCAGGCGGGGCGGCGCGAGGCGAGGGCGGCGATTGCGAGCGGGCGAGAGAGGATAGAGAGAGAGAGGGCGTGAGAGCCTGAGGGCGTGGACGGGGCCGGCTCGAGTATGTACGCGGCCCATTGATTCGAGATCCGCCCGTGTCTCAGCCTGCGCTCTCGCACACTTAAACCTGGCCGCCCACTGCCCAGACTCTCCCGCTCCTCACCGGCCACGACATTCCGCGCCCAGTCCTGCCAGATCCGCCCGGCACACCGCCTTCTTTCGTCATCATCAACCATCAAACCATCGAGACACCTCGCCTGTCTCCAGGTAGTAGTCACATTTCTACCTGCAACGGCTGCTCGCCCCTCCGCCATGGCGACTCCTACCGTCGACCTCGACCAGCTCACCGAGGACCAGCAGCTGGCCCTGCAGCAGTTCTCCGCCGTCACCGACCAGGACGTCGAGTCGGCCGTGCCGCTGCTGCAGCGCTGCCAGTGGAACGTGCAGGTAATCCAATCCATTCCTTCGCCACTACTCCCACTTGCATCCGCTAATTATCGGCAGATAGCCATCTCTAGGTTCTTTGATGGCGAACCAGCCGAGCCCGTCGTCCCCGAAGAGACCATCCCTCCACCGCAAGACACCCGGCGCGCAGAGACGCTTGCGAATGGCTTCGGCAGACCCTCTGCAGGCCGGCGAAACCTGGAACCAGCTCCTCGCGTGGTACCGCAGCCCGAGAGCCAGGTTACGCAACAGGCACCCTTCATCCTCTCTGTCGTGACCTTTCCATTCAGGTTGGCGTACGGCGTTTTCTCCAAGTTCTTTAGCGTTTTTACCTGGCTATTCCCCTTCCTACCGCGCATGTTCGCAGCAAGGAGCACATCGCAGGCGCGACGACGAGACACGAGCGGGCGGCGACCGCTGAATTCCCGGGACACGGCCGCGCGCTTCATACGAGAGTTTGAGGAAGAGTACGGCAGTCACAATCTACCCTTCTTCGAGGGCGGTTACGCGCAAGCCTTTGATCAAGCCAAGAAGGAGCTCAAGTTTCTATTGGTTCTGCTGGTATCGCCGGAGCATGACGACACTTCGTCCTTCGTCAAGGACACGCTGCTCGCTCCGGAAGTCGCAAACTTCATCAAGGACCCGCAAAATAACATCATCATCTGGGCCGGAAACGTTCAAGATGCCGAGGCGTATCAAGTCTCGGACGCGTTGAGCTGCACCAAATTCCCGTTCGCAGGCCTCATTGTTCACACGCCAGCTGTATCGTCAACCGCGATGTCCACGGTCGCTCGCATCGTTGGCCCTACGCCGCCTAATTCCTTCTTATCTAAGATTCAAACAGCCATCGCGCAAAACTCCGAACCACTAAATAGGGCGCGCGCGACGAGGGCAGAACATCAGGCAGCACGGAATTTACGGCAGGCACAGGATACGGCATACGAAAGGTCGCTGGCTCAGGACAGGGAAAGAGCAAGGCAAAGGAAAGAAGCTGAAGAAGCAAGGAAGCGCGAGGAGCGGGAACAAAGAGAAAGGGAGGAGGCAAAGGAGAGGGAGGCGCGCAACCTCGACCAGTGGCGGAAGTGGAGGGCGCGATCTATCGCCCCTGAACCGAGCGAGGATGCCGTTCGGATCAGCCTGCGTATGCCGTCCGGCGATCGCATCATTAGGAAGTTCGCTTCGGATGCTCAAATGGAGGAGCTCTATGCCTTTGTTGAATGCTACGGCGTTCTCCAAGGCGACGTCCCGTCTGAAACCGAGAAACCGACGGGGTACGAGCACGAATACAAATTCCTGCTCGTCTCTCCCATGCCGCGCGAGGCCTTTGAGCTCGGAAAGGGTGGTAGCATCAAAGAACGCATTGGCCGCAGCGGCAACTTGATTGTCGAGCGGACGGACATTGAGTCTGACGAAGAAGAAGAAGAAGAGTAATGGACCGCTCGGGTGTAGCATTGGGCAGGAGTTGTGGAATATTGGCTCGGGGTTCCCTCATCAGAGGCTCTTTGTGGCGCAGGAGATCTGCGCTGCGAGGTTTAGGTAGGTGTTTCGACAACTAGATCTCACTGCACGTTTCAATACGACAGCATCAAATTTCCGTCTACTACTATATCTTCAGCCACATTCTGCACGTTCGGGCGGCACGGAGAATTTGCACGTCGCTCGGGGTGACTTGGGCCGCTTTTACTGTCAGCATGCATCATGCCTTCCCCACAGATGGCGGGCCTGAAGTCGATTGCGGCGGCTTTGCCGTTGTGGCTTGGGTCCCCATGGAGATCCGCCTGACCCCGCGATTTGACCGGCGTCGTGCAGGGATGCGACCATTTACCCGGCCACGCCGGTTTGCTGCGTCACGCATCAGCAGATTTCAACCCAACCACGCGTTGGTTCGCGTCTCCATAATGGGTACCCGCGTCCGCCTGTGCCATTGCCGAGCCTTCGTTGCCCAGATGTACCCCTCTCAAATCTCCGATTTTTTTCTAGGCAGAGAGCTATTTAGCTCGCCGAATGCCCCTCAGCGTTGCTGCGCCGTGCCGTTCGTTGTCTTTCGTTTTTCTCGTCGAAGATGTTGAGAGCCGTAGCTACTGCCGGGCTTGCTGGCCTGGCCATTGTCTTTCCTTCTGGCGCCGAAGCCGGTTCTCGTACGCGCAAGACGCGGCAGCTCACCCACAGCCAGTACATCAACGCGACTCACACCAATGTCACCAATGTAGAGCTTCACATTGACACAAAAGACACGTCTGCCCGCAATGACACTGCGCCATACCTGTACGGTCTCATGTTCGAGGACATCAACCATTCCGGTGATGGCGGCATTTACGCGGAACTGATCGCCAACCGAGCGTTCCAAGGTACGCATAAAATTGAAAGACACATTGGGACTGTGCTGACGTCTTCAAGGCTCAGGTATCGTACCAGGTCAATGGAGTGGCCTAACAGGCAACGTCATTGTCAATAGCGAGAACCCCATAGACCCCTACGGTCCGGTATTAACTGGCTGGGGTGCCATTGGTAACGTTCGGCTGTCCCTCGACAGACTCCACCCGCTCTCGGATGCCTTGCCAGTTGCCCTACAAGTCGACGTAGCTGCGAACGCCACGGGTGAGGTTGGCTTTTTAAACTATGGCTGGTGGGGCATGGACGTGTCGCCACAGACGTACAGTGCTTCATTCCACGTACTGGCAAACGCTCCACGCTACAATGACACAAATGTCGGCTTCACGGTCTCCCTACGTTCAAATCTTACGGGCGAGGTGTGGTCTAAAGCGGATATCCCACCGGCGAAGCTGCCCACGTTTGACTACGTGCAGCTGAACACGACGATCGAGAACACCGCCACCGCACCCAACTCGAACAACACGTTCGCCCTCACTATGGATGCGTCTCAAGTTGCGGGCCAAACCTTATACTTCGATTTGATCTCGCTCTTCCCTGAAACTTTCAAGGGTAGGAAGAATGGACTGAGGAAGGACATTGCTCAAGCCTTTTACGACATGAAGCCCCGCTTCCTTCGCTTCCCTGGCGGCAATAACTTGGAAGGCGTATCAACCCAGACGCGCTGGAAGTGGTGGAAGACGATCGGCCCGCTCAAGGACCGCCCGGGCAGGCCAGGCAACTGGAACTACTACAACACGGACGGGCTAGGCCTGCTCGAGTATCTCGAATGGTGCGAAGACATGGAAATCGTCCCTGTGATTGGTGTCTACGCCGGCTTTTCGCTCGATATCTGGGGCCAAGATGGTACCGACTGGCCCGAAGACAAGTTCGACGAGGTCATCCAAGAAGCTTTGGACGAGCTCGAGTACTGCATGGGCGACACGTCGACCAAGTGGGGTGCGGTGCGCGCCAAGCACGGCCACCCCGAGCCCTTCGACATCAAGTTCATCGAGATTGGCAACGAGGACTGGTTCAGCAAAACCTACCCGTGGCGCTTCTCGCGCATGCTGGCGGGGCTCAAGAAGGTCTACCCGGACATTACGTACATCTCGACAGCGTACAACGAGAATGACGACTACGTGATTGACATCCCGGAGGGCGCGTACTGGGACACGCACCACTACGCGGTAAGCCACGGCAATCAACGCCATTGCTCGAGCCTGACTAACCACCGCAACAGGAGCCGTCATTCTTCATCGAGGACTTCGACTTCTACGACAACTGGCAAGCCACGACCAACAACACGGACGTGGGGGTGCTGCTCGGCGAGTTCAGCGTCTACCAGATCGACACGCCGTCCGGGGAAGTCAACTACACGAACCCGCCGGACGTGCATATAGCGTACCCGCAGCTGCTGTCGGCCATCGCGGAGGGCGTGTACGCGCTCGGCGGCGAGCGCAACCCGGACGTCGTGCGCTTGTCGTCGTATGCGCCTAGCTTGCAGAACAGGAACTGGTACAACTGGACCCCGGACATGATCTCCTTCACTGCGAACCCGAAGGAAACGGTCCTGAGCGCCAGCTATTGGCAGCAGTGGCTGTTTGCGCATTTTAGGGGCACCCAGACCCTGCCGGTTAGGAATGTGAAGGGCGCGTTTAACCCGCTGTTTTGGGCCTCGAGTATTGAAGAGAAGGAGGGCGTGGTGCTTTTGAAGGTACGTGCTTCCTCTTCCTCTTTCCCCCTTTCCAGCTCCCTCATCTCTGTCTCTTTCCCCTCCCTCCTCTTATACCAACCCCCCACTAACACCCCGCCCACAGGTCATAAACATCGGCAACCAAACCGTCCCCCTCTCCACCAGCCTCGACCGCGCCTACTCGAGCGTCAACGGCACCATCCTGACAGCCAAATCGCTGGACGCTTTCAACACGGCCGAGAACCAGAATGCCGTCGTGCCGCGCGCGCTGAACCTGTCGGCTTCGGCGTCCGCGCTGCACAAGCGCGAGGGCGCGTTCAACTGGCAGGTGCCTCCGTTTTCGTTGACGGTGCTGCAGTTTGATGTCTAGGGAGGGGGTTTGGGGGGAGTGGAGTGGATTAGGGAGAGAGGGAAGGATTGGGTTGGCGTGATGGTTGCGTGCGTGCTTTGTGGTAGGTAGATAGTTGTATTAATGGATGCGTGCTTGCTTTTTCATTGAGTTTTATAAAAGGCACTGGATGGTTTGCCTACCCCCTCTAGATGTTTTGCCTACCTATGTGATAAGATACCTGCAAACCGATATGCTATACTTTCTACTCTTGGATAGTTTATATCTTTATCCCTTTATAAGTACCTTTGAACCCTTCGAATATATTGTTTTCGTATTCTCGTAGTAAACTCTAGGACTCGTATATATCAACACCTCTATACCCTCAAAGAATGCTTTAAGACTCGTATATATCCTTATTATTATATCTTTTTAAATACTATAATACCTTATATCTATAGGCATCGTAGATTGCACTTAACATATAGTTGAAGCTGGGTACATTATCCGGGCCTAAAGAAACTAAAACGACCAATACGAAGCGCACTATTAGAGAAATCAGTGCTAGTATTAGGCTAGAGCTAGAAGTAAAACGAGGAGTAAACGGCCTACGTCTCGGAGTAGTAGGAAACGACGCAATCCGCCTGTCATATAATCTTGCCTTGAATGAGCATGGTGGCGTTGACGAACGCCCGCCCATTATCGTATCTTCGGCGCTAACTATATTGCCTACACCCGACCCGTAGACTCATTATTAGGGGCGTCGGCTGGGCGGAGGTATTACGAGGATAGCTTACGTTAACACCTAACAAATACCGTAAGGAGTTGAAAGCCAATTTTCCAAAAGCTATTTATTGTTTATATAAAATACCATCATAAGTCTATACTAACCAAAAATAGACCCCTAGATATAGTAAACACCTCGTACATACGAGGAAAAATCCATACTTAACCCGTATCAAGCGGCATTTACCGTCAACCTCCTCCCTTCTGGCTTCTAGTGCAGTTTTCTTTTTACATTTGAGTAAAGACTGTCTGTGCTAAATGATAGGCCGTAACCAATCTCCCGCTTCCGGCGTGCATGATAAGTGGCGCCTGTGGCTGCACTGTGCTTCACTTCAGCCTCAGCTGCCCGTGACCAAAGCCACCATTCACCCACTCACTTACTCGCTCCCCCTTCCCCCAATCCACCCACCACACACCACACTCCCCCCCCCGCCGCCCCCTCTGCAACACCCACACCCACCCCCTCTCCAGAAGCCCCACCACCAACCCTCTCCTTCTCCTTCTCAAGCAGCACCTTCAGCACCCCCTCCGGCACATCCTCCCTCCCCATCAAAACCTCCACAACCCTCAACCCGCGCCCCCTCAACACTCGCTCATCACTGAGGGCATCTTCCAGCTCCGCCCACGTCTGCACTTTGACTGCGAACCCGGCTGTGCTGTTCCCACCCACACCCTCCCCGCCCGTCCCGCCCACCTCCCCACTACCCCCTGCACCTAAGAACCTCCCCGCAAGCCCATACTCCCACGCCCCAACGTCATTATACCCCGCCCTTAGCCCATGGATCACACGCTCAATCGTGTACCCCGCGTTGTTCAGCAGTATGACAAGCACGTCCAGGCCCTCGCGGATGATGGTCGAGAGCTCCTGCACTGTCATCTGCACGCTGCCGTCGCCGATGAAGAGGACCGCTTTTGGTGGTGCTGCTCCCTCTGCTGTAGTGGCACTTTGCCCACTCTGCCCGCTCTGCCCACTCTGTCCGCTCCGCTCGCTCCGTTCTCGGACGGCTAAAGCGGCCCCCTGCGCCGCCGGCAGCATATACCCGATGCTCAACCACGTCGCGGGAAAGAAAGCGCGCGCGCCCCTCGGGAGCGCCAAGTCACGCGCGCCATGGGCAGCCGTGCCCGTCTCAGCAAGCAGAACTTCACCAGCCTGCAGGAGCTGCGCGGCGGCGACACGGGGCCAGAAGACGCTGTGCATGATCAAGTCATTTGGGGCCGGAGTGTCTGGCGGTGGTGGCAGGGGCGGAGGCGTGAACGCCGCGGGAGGGACTCTGGCCGCGTCGAGTGTCTGCAGGAGGTGCGTGAGCAGGAAGCGCGCGGGCAGGTTCGCGAACGTTTGGTTGGGCGTTGTGAGAGTGCTGTCGGTGACTAGTACTGCGGCGCTGGCGGCTGGGATCGCCGTGCCGGAGTATGAGTTCGTCGAGCTGAAGTGCGGACCGAAGACGAGGACAAGGTCGGCGGATTTGAAGTAGTCTTGCGCGGCGGCGGGGGCGTAGCTGCCTTTGTAGATGCCGTGGAAGTTCGGCGCCGTCTCGTCTAGCAGGCCTTTCCCGAAGACGGTGGTATAGGTGGGCCAGTTGGTTAGGCGGGAGAGCGCTTGCACGGCGTCAACGATGCCGAGAGCGCGCGTCTCGCCGTCTACGAGGATGAGTGGCTGTTTGGCGCTGTATATTCTGTCGAGCAGCGCTGTGAGCGCGTCTTCCCAGTGCGGGTCCGGCAGCGCCTCGGGCACAGTGATGGGGTGCTGGAGGCGCGCGGCAGAGACGTTCGCCTCGACGAGATCCATGGGCACTTCGATGTACACGGGCCGGCTGTGTAGCAGACACTGGCTAAGCACGTCGTCAATCATCTCCGGACTGGCCTCCGGGTCCCGCAGACTCGCCTGCGCAACAGTGACGTGCGCATGCATCTGGGCGAAGCGGCGAAAGTTGCCGTCGTTGAACGTGTGGTGGATCAAACGGCCCTCGTCCTGGGCGGCCAGCTCCGGCGTCCCGACGACATGGACGACGGCAGCGCGCTCAGCGTATGCGCCGGCGACGGCGTTGATGGCCGACAGCTCGCCGACACCGAAGGTCGTGACGAGGGCGCCGACGCCGTTGATGCGTGCGTATCCGTCGGCCGCGTACCCCGCGTTCAGCTCGTTGGTGTTGCCCACCCAGTGGAGCCCCGCCGGCGCTACGTAGTCGAGCAGCACGAGGTTGTAGTCGCCGGGTACGCCGTGCACGGAGCTGATGTTGAGCTGCCGTAGCCGCGTGAAGAGGTATGCCGCGAGCTTAACCGTCGACGGCATGCTGGGCTATAGGGATTGGATGAGAGGGTAGGTTACCTTGACTCCACTGGGTTCCACCCGTTTAAGTACTGCAGTTTGTACTACCTTGCGTGCATACAGCCGAGGGTATCGCTGTAATTATCGGGTGCAGCTACACCGATCGCCACTCCGTTCATTCCGACTACTCCGACTACGCCGATCATCCAAGTGTGACACTTCTCTGGTACTCCGGTTATGCCGACCAGGGATTTCGATCTCGGAAGCTGTAGATAAAAGGTTGCTGCACCCTGTAAGAGTCAGTATTCCAATCTTTATGCAAAATGTTCCACCAAAAACTTACCATTTTAGAGGAGAAGCGGGCCGGTTTCCAGCCTCTGCCATCCGGAGAATCGCCTTTCGCCTCTTCGAGCATGTTCAAAGTCCAAGATCCAGATTCCAAACCCAAAGCGAAGCCTTGCGACCGCCACTTTAGGACCAACCCCGGCCTCTCTATCTTGAAAGCATCTGCACGAGTCAAAACTCCTTCCAAAACAATCAGTCTCGGGACAGGGCGGCCAGCCTCGGAGTTTTATCCTTGGGAGTCGATCGACATACACGGAAAGACTGGCTCCATGTCCTGCACAACTGGAGAGAGCGCGTATGATTTTGCCATGGCCATGGGCTACGGCTACGCTGCTGGCTCCCCGCAGCTCCTCCGCTTCGTCACTGAGCACATCGAGCTCATCCACAACCCTCCCTACCGCGACTGGGAGTGCTGTTTGACCAGCGGGACAACTGCCGCCATCGACATTGCTTTCCGAATCTTTTGTGTTCGCGGCGATTCGATTCTCGTTGAAGACCGCACGTATTCCGGGACCATGGACATTGCAAAGGCCCATGGGTTGAAGCTTGTTGGTGTGAGGATGGACGACTTTGGCCTCGTGCCCGAAGACCTGGATCGAAAGCTAAGAACATGGAATGGCTCAGACAAGCCACGAGTTTTGTACATGATACCTTCAGGACACAACCCGACTGCAACGACCCAGAGCACAGAACGACGAAAGGCCATTTACGAGGTTGCAGAGCGCCATGACCTCTTCATAATCGAAGACGATCCGTACTATTTCCTCCAGTTGGGGAAAGGCGACTTTTCAGATGCGCCAGATGAATATTTGAGTCGATTGCCGGTTTCTTATCTGTCGCTGGACGTGTCTGGTCGCGTCCTCCGTCTGGATTCGACATCCAAAATCCTCGCTCCAGGACTTCGCTGTGGATGGTTGACGGCATGCTCTCAGGCCGTCGAGAGGATTCTGGCCTATACGGAAATCAGTACAGTGGAGCCGAGCGGAGTTTCCCAAGTCATGCTGTACAAACTACTAGAGGAATGCTGGGGTCATGAAGGCTTCATCAACTGGTTGAGTCGTCTATCTCACCGCTACACACAGCGCCGGAATGTTCTTCTCGGAGCTTGCGAGCGCCATCTCTCGGATGTCTGTCAGTGGTCAATCCCGACTGAGGGTATGTTTCTTTGGATCAAACTTGATGTATCCGATCCTGACATTGAAGACGAAATATACGTCAAGTCCAAAGAAAACGGAGTATTGGTCAGTAAAGGCAGCTGGTTCTCTGTTAGCGAGGATACAGATGGCGTTCACTTCCGCTTTACATTCGCAGCGGCAGCGCAAGATGATCTGGATGAGGCTGTCAGTCGTTTCGGAGACATCGTAAGGAATTGTTTAAGACGTACTACATAAACTCATAGTCGGGGCTCGCCAGAAACGGGTGCTCGGCGAGATGGAACCAAAAGTCGGCGCTAAAGTCATGCAAGTTCCATTCATGTGCTGTTGGCGATGAAAGAGGGTCGTAGTCGTTGGACAGAACCTTGTCGAGTAGGTTCTTGATGGTTTGCGCAGCTCGAGATAGCAATGCGTAGTTTGGGTCTTCGATGTGGACTAACGCTCCTTTGTTCACCTCGGCAACAAGAACACTCAGATCTTGAATGACTTGACTCTCCCCGAAGGACTTGTCGAGTAAAGCATGGCAAAGTATGCCTGCTGCTGCCAGCCCATAATACACCACCTGTAACATGTTAGCTAATTCTTCTTACGGGTATTCTCAAGTTCCACATACCTTCCAGGCTACTGATGTGCCGGAGTTGGCCAAGCTTTCTCTAAGTACCACTGCCTCAACGACAACACTCAACATATTCGTTGATATGCTGAGTAATTGAGCATCTGGTCCCGGTACCTCGCGTACCAGTGCCAAACGGAGGAGGAACAAGACGTGAAGGTGATTTAGTCGCGCGCTGACCAAAAAGTCTCGCTCCACTGGATGCCGATCGCAAGCTTTTAAAGCACCTTCTAGTCGGAACTGCGGGGGCAGTGCTTCCCATTGGGCTTCGGCATCAGCTTGTATAGCACTGCATTGATTAGCATACCTTCATTTTGCAAGCATCTTTACCCACCCAGCTCTTTCAATCTTCTTATCGTAATCTTCTTCCCTAAACAGGTCAAGTATGTCCTCTTTCAACACCGCACACAATGCAGACCATTGAGTGTCTACCGCGTACGAAAACTTTTCATCCTGTGCCCATTGGAAATTTCGATCCAGCACCTGGCAGTACTTTTGATGGATCCGTGGCGGACGGCCCAAGAACACAGAAATGTTTTTGTCCGCAGAGTAAGCTCGAGCGAATGTAAGTTGACGGATGCTGCTAATGAAGGGCGTACCATCAAACTTCTCATGGTAACCGAGAGCAAACAAGGAGCTCACAACATCTCCTATCTTTCTCCAAGAACAGTAGCCTGATGGTCAGTTAAGCCAGTGATATAAGAGGCGGTACTAACTCTGGTCGCCGTCTATAAACGAATGACTGATAAAGTTTTCGTACTGAAGTATGAGCTGGAGTTCATTCAGGCAGTCGAGTGATAGAGCCGTTTCCAGGCAGAGGTCAGAGTAGTGCATGGCAAGTCGCGAAAGAGCGCGTCGCTTTCGCTCGTCATCGTAAGTGCAGTCGAGGCAGGCCCGGGAGACGGCGGTAAAGAACAACCCCAGCGTCTCCCATCGCGCATTGTCGCCACAAAACTTGGCGCAAAACTCCTCCGATGTAGTAGCCGTCAGCGGGCTGCAGGAATTGAAGAAGAGCTTCGTCGAAATCTCCAGATCTTCTGCTTCGAGGACAAGCCGAACGCTCTGAGCGCATTGCTCCGTGAAAGAGTCCGCTAACGCGAGATTTACTCCTTTGCTGACCCATTCTTCAACGATTGGAATCCAAGACAAGACATTCGGAGGGCAGCGAAATCTCCGAATCAAGCTTGCGCCGTGAGAGACTTTTTCGTCATCCACCAGGGTCTTATGCAGGGTTTGATCATCCTTTTGACTGCTCTCCGACGAAAGATGGTTGAAGAGAGTGGTATGGCTTGACGAGCCCTGATAGAGCGGGTTGGGATAGTGCTTGGGTGTATACGTCGAAGGAGTGAGGTTGAAACCAAGTTCCCTCGGCTCGTGCGGCGGGACCCTTCTCTTTTTGAACGGCCTTGACCGATAACAACACGCGGCTGCCTTATCGCGGTCTCTGCATCGTGAACAGACAGGGCGCGAATGGTCGCAGGCCAACTTCGATAATCTGCAAGGATCACAAGCTGCTAACTTAGGCGGCATCCTCGAATTATGGAAGGGCGAATGTAGCGGGGCGCGTGAAGGCGGGGTTTATAGTACGTGTAGCCGAGGAGCGCTATGATTGATTGGTCCAACACGATTGCTCTAGTACTCAATTATGATAAAAACTCACGGCAAATTCAAGAATTATAGTCTTTCCCTTTCGCACTTTGTTATGCACAAGACAAGTTTGTTCTATGAGAAAAATATTCAAATTTTACATTTCAGCGCAAAGAGTAAGCTACTCAAATTCGGCTGTGAAGGAACTCGTTGTCAAGCGCATACAATCACAAAGCCCAAAAAGCCACAAGTATTGCAACAAAAAGTTACGATTAATCAGAGAAGCACAGTCCTAATCTATATGTACAGCGAAGCTTTAACAAAGGAATTAGAAGCGACTTTCGCTCCCCGTTCAAACCCCCTCCCAAAACCCCTAAGGCATCTAGCAAGAAGAGACCTTGGAGTACTTGCAGTGGCCGCTGGAGCCAGAGTGGGTCTTCTTGGGCTCCTTGGAGTTGTTGTTGGTGCCCTGGTACTCGACGCAGACCTCCTTGACGGAGGAAGCGCAAGTGTTGGTGAAGGTGGCGGTGTCGCCGTAGTTGGAGTTGATGCCGGCGAGGGACTTGCCGTTGTAGGCCTTGACGTCCTTGATGATGACCTCGCGCTTGGAGCCGTTCTGCTTGCAGTCTGTGCGTGTGCGTGGTTAGTGTGTGTTGTTGCGTGTTGGAGTGAGTGAGGGGACTTACTGCCGCAAGAGCGGTACAGCTTGCCGAAGTCGCTGACGGTGAAGCCGTCGATGGTGACCTTGCCGGCACCGTTGTGCTGGATGACCTTGTCGTCGGCACCCTGGGCACCACCGCCGGTGATGGTGGCGGTACCGTCACCCTTGAGGGTCAGGGCGTCTAGAAGAGAGTTGGTCAGTATGATGTGTGCTTTGTAGTAAGTGATGGATGGGAGAAAGAAGACTCACCCTCGCAGACGGCGGACCACCAGACGTTCTCGAGAGTGCAAGAGCCCATGCAGTGGATACCCTCGATCTGGTCCTTGCCGATGATGACGTTCTTGAGGTGAGCGCCGTCCTCGAGCTGGAAGACGGCGTCCTTGTTGCCACCCTCCTTCTGGCCAGTGCAGCTAACGCCACGGCCGTAGGTCTTCATGCCACCGTCAAAGGTGCCCTTGATGGACTTGACGGACTTGAAGGTCTCAGAGCCCTTGGAGGAGGGGATGGGGAAGTTGGAGCGGCGGACAAGCTCCGGAGTGTTGTCGGCAGGCGCGGCCATGCCGGCAACCGCGAGGAGGGAAGCAAGGAGGAGAGTCTGGGGCTGCATTTTGAATGAATGAAGGTGGTGCTGATGATCTCAGATCTATCAAATGAATGTGTGGTTGAATGAATGGAAGTGTGGAAGGAAGGACTGGCTTCTGTGTGCTGATGAGGAGGCATCTTTGTCTGCTGCGGCGCCGGCTTATATACATACTTGAGAGACTGTCCCTTGAGGGCCATGTTGTTTCCTCCGATGTGCTGCCTCCGACATGCTGCCTCTGACCATGCTCATGCCGTCTCCGCTCGGAGGCCCTGGTGCATGTTTCCGCCCTCCGGGCGCTCGTACTTCGAAACCGCGAGAAACACGGGCCCTCGGTTCTAGAGCCAGGAGAGCTCATCTATGCTACTTGGCATCACATTGTCGAAGACGAGCACATTGTTGCAGTCGAGAAACAGTCGATAGATAAATTCTTGAGCTTGAGTAAGAGTAGACGTCGTGCAGCGACGATGATCTTGACTGTTCTTGCGTGTTGCGTATGCTCAAGCTGATCTTTTCCTGATCGCAAGGCCCAAGAGAAGCATGAAAGCAACCTTAACGGGGGCCCTGTAATCGGGGTACCAGGGGCCCGCCAGCGCAGCGCCGAGCAGCTTGGCGGAAGAGAGAGAGAGAGAATCATCTCCGGAGCTCGCCCCAAGCGCGCGCCAAGTCGCGCCTCCGCGAAACCGGGGGCCCTGTCCGCCCAGACTTGGCAGTGCTTGGCGGCCCCGCCCTTCAAACGCGCCAACGCCGAAACAGTGGAATGTTTGTTTCTTCACGGCAACTCCGCCGCTGATCCCTTCGCTTCATCGAACTCCGCGTTTATGCTTGACCGTCTGACTCGCCCTCCCGACTCACATCGGGCAACCCTCCCCGGCATACCGCTACTCGGCTCTGCTTCTTCGGTCCACTGGCCCTGCCAACTCGCGCCCTGTGTCGCTTCATGCCTGCTGCCTTTCCCGCTCCCGTGTCTCACTTTTTCAAGCGCTTCGCCACAATCGGCTGCCCGAGGTGTGATTCTGGAAAACAATGGCTCGTTTCAGGCCCGGGCGTGTTTTCGCATGATGGGCCGCTTGCCCAGGCGTGCCAGGGAACCTTGAGCGGATTTGTTGTGCAATTGGCCCGGTGCTGCAAATGCCTCACTCCATGCAAGAGCAGGGAGGCGCGACAGCCGTGGACTCCTGAATTTCTGAGTTGCGTTGCTTGGGGACAGAGCGGTATCTCACGCGGGTGCAGGGAGGCTGTCACTCTTTCCCGTGTGCCTGATTCTCGGAGCATGTCGATTGGAGCGAGTCCAAGACGACCTGCCTCGGACCTCAGAGTAGCCGAGGAATACTGGTTTGCAACTTCCAAGCCTTTCGAGTACGTCCGCCTGTGGGAACCCGTCAGTGATTACGTTTCGGCCTGGGAAAACCACCAACATGCCGTCTTCACTGCACCGCTATTGTGACCTATCTGCATCATGGGACACAGAAAATGGGAATGACAATCACCGTTCACACGTCCCAGACGAGGAGACAGAAACGAGGACCACCGACAAAGTTTGAAGACAGCGAAGATGAAGACGAGGGCGGTATAGGGATAGGGGAACACGAAGCCAGCCAAGCTTTCTGGTCTCTGTCAAATATACACTCTATCAGTCTCCGAATCCCTCTTCCCATTGCTTCGCGAGTCGTCTGCGTAGTGGACATACCATCACGACTCGAGAAACAAGAAAACAATAACAAGCCACGAAAAAACACACAGCTAGGTCTCCACACCAAAAAGCCTTCAGTTCTCTAACAGAAACCACACAGGACAAAACTTACTTGCGAGCCTCCTGTTTAACCCCAAAACACCACCACAGGTCTCAGCGACGCATCTACAACCGCAAAGTAATCACTGAATGATACTATTTACTCTCCTTAATCACGGACGAACGGCATATATATACCGAACAATCCGCTACCATGAGATTTTTTATTCAAAGAAAAAACAATGTTCCAGCACAAAAAGAACGCAACGACATCAGAAAGAGCGAAGTGCAACACCAAAGTGCAGCATCGCGAGAGCATCCACCGCCAGTGCTGCTGCGTGGATGCAGGCCCTCGTCTTCCGAGCACGACTCGCCGGCGTGGCAGCAGTGGCTTTTGGTATTGTGGCTGGGATAGATGTATAGATGTGGAAGGTGTGGCGA
Source organism: Aplosporella prunicola CBS 121167 (assembly GCF_010093885.1). Taxonomy (NCBI): domain Eukaryota; kingdom Fungi; phylum Ascomycota; class Dothideomycetes; order Botryosphaeriales; family Aplosporellaceae; genus Aplosporella; species Aplosporella prunicola. The sequence continues at coordinate 491,124 of NW_022983553.1, forward strand.
ACAGGGCGGTAGCTTTCAGCAATCAGCGTCAGCAAGCACCAAACACGCACAAAAACCCGAACAGCAAACAATAAACAAAGCTCATTCACAATCGACGCGCAAATTCGCAGCCGCCTCCTCACAGTCGTCTGCCTCTTCACGCCCGGCGTCAACGTGTTGTGTTCTCGTACGCAATGTGGGCCTGGCCAGCACCACAGCTCCTCGAGCCCGTCCAGCCATCAACATGCCTATGCTATGGTTATTTTAAGTTCTCAGTATACCGTCGATACATTATAGCCTTGCGTCAAGTAATTAGGCACATATCCCATCACCACGAACCCCTCCCCGCTTCTCAGTCTAAACCATATACCCCAGACAGCAGATAACGTGCATCGCAACACAGCAGATCTTGTGTTCGGCTGAGGCTGATGGAAATGCATCCATCTATAAACCGCCACTCTAAAACCCCGCAAGCCACATTCAACAACAAGGCAAAGAAGCAAGCGGCGTCTTATGAAGCGGGGCAGGGCCACCAAACACGAGGACGGAGATGCGCGTAAGGCGCTTCCCAACGCCGAATGGTTGTTCTCAACTTTCCACCTTTCCGCACGATGATAGATGAACTTTAGTCACAGACGATACGCTCGCTCTACTGCAGATGCCATGTCCAGAAGAATCGTTGTTTCTTATATATCTTGTTGAAATACGGATTTCAAACAAAGGGGTAGCCGTCGCATGCACGCTATCCTCTCACTGACGCCTCTGTCGCTGATCACAGCTCTGCTCCATACACCCCTGCCCCAACAAGCCGACGGCCAGCCACGGCTCCCCTCCCTCCTCTCTATAGCACAGTTTGTCTTATGCAGTCTGCTTCCCCTCCCTCGCCATGCCCTTGTCTCACGCCACTAGGTACTTCCATCCACTTCCCTCTGAGATGTAAGTCCCCACTCGGAAGCCCACGCGCGCGCAACTCCAACTCCGGATTCTTACAGAGACTTAGCCTGCGCTCTCCTTTTCTCTCTGTCTCAGTCCAGCAGTGCTAGCCAGCGAGACCCGAACACGCAGTGAGCACGCACAACACACCCACGCGCCGCACCGCGATGGCGCTGCCTCTCCTTCGCTTCTTTTCCCTCCTCCTCCACACAACCACCCCAGCAACCGCAACGCGCATCACGATCTTCAACGACACCGCATGCAGCGAGCCGGGCCAGCAGGCCGAGCGCGCAGAGATGGAGGGTGATGGCGGGCAGCACGAGCTCGAGGCCGGGTATGGGCGGTCCAAGATGTTGAACTGGCGGGCTCGGAGTGTGGTGGTGCTGAGGTTGTGGAGTTGAGTACTGGGAGTCCTGTTGCTGCTAATGGTGCTGCTGCTGCGAGCTGATGCTGGGTTGGTGCTGGTTGGTTGCTTTGTGTTGGATCGGTGTGTTAGATACCTTGTCTTGATCTATGTGAAAGGGGTAACAAGAACACCTGTTTGATATCAAAAGCTCAGTCCCGAATTTAGTTCACTGTCAATAGCTTAGTAACATTAACATTGTGAGGCAACCCCTCGAATCAATTGATTGACTACAGCCCTGAGTATATCTGATAAGTACATCCGACAAATACAAAACCAAACCAAAAAATTGGCACCTACCTAATCCCCCCGCAAAACCGCCTAATCTACCAACAGGCCTAGTCCAGATACCCGAAGGCATCCCTTGGCCGCCCGGCATCCCTTGGCCGCTCGACATCCCTTGGCCGCCTGGCATCCCTTGGCCGCCTGGCATCCATTGGCCACTCGGCATCCATTGGCCACTCGGCATCCATTGGATGCTCGGCTTTGAAACCTTTATTGACCTTCAACCAAAACAGCGCCAAGTCATGAAAGTACAAACCCCTGAGCTTGAAATTCTTATCCGTCTGCTTCCAGAGCTCAAACTGTTCAGGCTCGCTTGGCGGACGTTTCCTCCTGAACAGCGCCAGCCGCTTCTTATGCTCCACCTGCTGGCGTCTGTATTCCTTCGTCCCCTCCCTCACGATTTCTTTGGCCATCCTAAAATCTAACTCGCGGAGTTGGTCCAAGAATGCTTTCGATTGCGCTTTTGGTTCGGTGATTGTGGCCGGAGGTGTCAAAGGTACTGGCAATCCTCTAATCGTTTTCTCTGTCCCATTGTTAGCAAATCCCGACTGTCTTCCCAATGCTACTTACACTTTTGCTCACCCTTCTTCTTCTGTCCCCCTGGGTGGTTCCCGAGGAAATGGTTGATCAAGTATGAGGCGTCGTTGCCCTCGCCAGCTTGTTGATAAATATCCTGCATGGTAAGCGCGCCTCTGTTTCTCCGCTCGGGCGTCACAATCGTGTGCGCCATGAATGGCTTGAGCAACGTCCGCACCACTTCACGGTGAAACCCAAGCGCTTTCAGCGCGTCCTGCGCCGTCACAAAACTCTTGGCCGAGCCTATACCACCGACGACGCCTGCATGCTCGCATAACCACTCAAGCTCGCACCAATCCCCGCTCTTGCCGCCAGTCTTGAGGACGACGCGTCCGGACGTAAGCTCCATGTGCTTGTCGACGGCCTTGCACATATCGTAGACCGTCATGGCTGCCACCTGCGCCGACGTCAAGGCCTCCATCTCGACGCCTGTGGTACCGAGCGTTTCGGCCAACGCCCTGATGGCGACGCCTCCGTGAGGGAATTGCTTCGAGCCCTGGAAGAGTTCGCAGTCAACCGTGACGTTGGTGAGCATGATGGGGTGGCACAGCGGGATCAGCTCGCTGCATTTCTTGCTGGCCATGATGCCTGCCGTGCGTGCTGTGGCCAGTACATCCCCTTTCCTTAACGTGTCTTGCGCTATCGCTTCAACAGGGTCCGGGTTACTGAAACGTACTTTCGCCACCGAGATAGCTACTCGCTTCGTCACCTGCTTTCCGCTGACCGACACCATGTGAGCTTTACCACTGGAGTTGACGTGGGTGAGGACACCTCTCGAACCGGATGCTTTCATCTCGTCGGTTTTAGGCTGGCTAGACGTCGATGCGACTTTGCTATCCTCGGTCTCAGGCTGATCGGATGCCGACGGGGCATTAGTCCTGTCGACCCCGGCACTGCTATCCTCGGTCCCAGGCTGATCGGATGCCGACGTGGCATTAATCCTATCGGCCCCAGCACTACCAAGCGGTGCGTTGGTGTTGATAGTCTCTCTACCCCTTTCCATTCCCTCCAACCCACCTTCGGACGTCGGTAACTTCTCGTTCGTATGTTCTTCTTCCGGTTCCTCTTTCAGAAATTCTTTCTCAAATTCTTCCAGTCCTTTTCCCGTTTCTTCCTTTTCTTTCTTCCAATACGCGTCCGTATATTCTTTCGACCATTTTTGCAGTTTTTCCCATTCTTCCAGTTTTTTTCTTTCTTCTTCCAAGTCATTCTCCTTTTCTTTTTCCATTTCCATCATTCTCTGCTCCTTTCTCTCTTTCTTCTTTTGGTTCTTCTCTTTATTCTTTTCACTCTTCTGTTTCTGTTTTTCCCTCATCCTCCCTAGCTTTTCTTCTACCCGCCTTTGCTTATACTCATCAAATGCCTCAGGACTCATATCCATTAGCACCTGATAATAATTAGACACGGGATCAACTTTGTAACGATGCAGAAAAGCCATTCTCTTCCTTTCTTCTTTGGAAAGTGGGGGTTGGGGTTGTGAGTTCTTTTGTAACTCTGAGAGGGCTCGTGGATTCTTGTTCATCATTTTAGTGAAGGCCGCAAATCCTCCCGCCTTTTTTACCGCTTTAGAACTCCGACCTCCTCTGTCTTCACGAGTAGACGAAGAGGAAAAGTGCCGCAACTGAGTGAGAACAGGCGGGTGCAACAGGTGCGTCGGGACCCGGGAATGCAAAGGCGAATTGTCGAATGAAGATCTGAAGCTGGTAAGATGGTTGTCTGTGAGAGCCGGTTAGTTGGCCGTTTGCGAACAGGCACAGATGGCACGATTGCTCCACATTTTGAATGAGCGGATAGTTGACTCGCCAAGCAGTGTTGACAATCGCTTCATTTACACCCAGGGAGCGTTCAATCACCCACCAATCAATATCATCGGCCTGTTTTTCATGTTTTCCAACTCGCCCATTCCGGCGTGCTTCTCCTTTTTCCGCTTGACTGCAGCGCCAATGACTTCAAGTAGCTCGTTTTGTTGCTCAGCTGACATTCCTTCCTCGCCGCTCTTCCGCAAAATGTCTCTGAGCGAGACCTCGGCATTGCCGAACAAGCACACCTTGAGATTTCCATCGCTGGTGATCCGCAGCCTGTTGCAAGTCCCACAGAAATTGTGCGTCATGCTCGTGATGAAACCAATCTTGCCGACGAAGCCAGGAATTTCCCAAGTCTTGCTCGTGTCGTTTTTGTGTCCTTTGACCTGCCTCAATGTCGGGTACTTCGCGCGGATAATGTCCAACATCTCGGAATACGACAGCATCTTGTTCTGGCTCCACTTGTTGCCGTCGAACGGCATGTACTCGATGAAGCGGACCTCGATGTCTTTTTCCCGCCCGAGTTCCACAAACGGCAGAATCTCCCGGTCGTTCAAGCCGCGCATCACGACGCAATTGATCTTGAGCTTGACCCCCGCGCCTAGTTTGTTCATCTCCAGTATCCGGTCAATGCTCTTCATCACTGCGTCGAATCCTTTGCGCCGCGTCATGATCTGGAACTGGAATGGGTCCAGCGTATCCAGACTCAGGTTTACGCCCGTCAACCCGGCCTCGACCATGCTGTCCAGTTTCCGCCAAAGTGATATGCCATTCGTGGTCAGCGCCAATTCGCGGAGTCCTTGCGAGCGCAGAGAGCCGATCGATTGCATGAGCGGGACGATGTCGCGGCGCACGGTGGGTTCGCCACCCGTCAATCGGATTTTGCTGACGCCTTCGGAGACGAAGAGGGATGAGAGGTAGACTATTTCTGGCGTCGAGAGAAGGTGGTCGGGCGGCGACAGAGGCACTCCTTCTACACATGTTGTTAGCGCGGGTTGCGGCTGGTGGCAGGAGACGTGCATACCTTCGGGCATGCAGTAGAGGCAGCGCAAGTTGCAGCGCTCCGTGACGCTGATGCGCAAGTAGTCATGCTGGCGATCAAAGTTATCGGTCAGGAAATCGGAAAATGGCTTGGCTTGTCTGATGGCCTCTCGGCGACTCGTGGCGGCGACAGCGGTGGTGAGCCGTCGCACGAGAAGTTGGTTGCCACCGAGGGCATTCAGACGCCGCGCGCTGCGCAGAGCCGTGGCTGCCATGTTGGGGCCGGTCAAGATCCTCGTAGCATGGCAAGCGGAACGAGGAAAGCAAAGCGGACTTTATCTCTCAAGCATCCACGCGGGTCGAGACGGTCGCGATGTTGCGAGTCAAAAAAATGGTAACTGAAGATACATTATTTGACTAAGCGATGGTTTATCGTTTCACCAGATCAACCGCAAACCATGCCTTCTTTTGCTATCTCCGCGCTCTCCGTCTTCCCGTCTACCACCGCCTCCACCTTTTCGATATGTCCATTTGGTTGCACACCCGCCTTCTTCATCTCTTCCTCTTCCTTCTCTAGTTTCGCTTTCTGCTTTTTGCTCAACGTAAGGCTACCCTTGGCCACTGCTTCCTTGGGCAGCGGCCGCACATAGGCTTGACAAATGAACCACGGGCGCTTGCATCTTTGCACGGCAGCAACAGAGCTCTCGTACGGGTCGAGTTCTTTCGTGGTATCCACGGCTTCACTGGCCTCCTCGAAGGCCGCGGGATTGCTTTCGTACTCGATCAACCCTTGTCGTACCGCAGCTTCGGTCAATTGCAGGACGTTTTCAAATGCGGCAATGTCGCCCGTCCGGCATCTAGCCAGAGCGTCGCGAACATTTGTATGCTTCGAAACAAGCGGACGCAACATGCGGAACAAATGCGCCTGCATAGCGGTCAGGTTCGGGTTAACGACCTTTTCCGCCTTGCCCTTTTCCGCCTTGCCCTTCTCCTCCTTGACTTTCTGTCTCTTGCTTGGCGGTTCACCATCGGTGCTCTCCTCCTCAGCCACATCCGGATCCGAAGGTAAGAAAAGAGGCTTTCTCGCTGGCGGTTCTTGCTTGAAGACATGTTTATATATAATGTCGATGTACCGGCGAAAGACCGCATCCATCCTGTAACCGCCCTTGCCATCTCTGCCCTTCCAGTATTCCCTGGTTTCTTGGCCTTCGGGTGGTGGTCCGGCGAAAATTGTAGGATCGTGCAGGTTGCCTTCTGCACTCATTACACCATCCGCGCCAGTTGCTTCCAAACATGCCGCGATATCGTTGTGTTGAAGGATGTTGCCGTTGGCGAAGAGCACCGTCTCCGGCGGCAGGTTGTCCCGTAGATATTTTATCGTGTTCCAATCCGCCAAGCCCGTTTCATGTCCTTTTTGATGCCTCTGCCGTCCATGAACGGCGAGCACACTCGCGCCAGCTGACAGAATTGTTTTGGCGTACTCGAGCGTCTTTTCCCTTGTCTCCAGCACCCGCATCTTGGCCGTGACCGGTATCGACAGTTCCTCGTGCAACTTCTTGATCATGCTGTGTATGAGGTCCCAGTCCTCCTGCAGAAAAGATCCGTAGTGTCCTCTCCTCGCGATACCCTGCGGACAGCCCAGGTTCAAATCCACGGCGTCGCAAAACGGCGCCGCATGCTTCGCGGCCGCGAGGAAATCATCGGGGGTATTGGAACAGAATTGAACGAAAAGAGGCCGGTCCATCAGTGGGTTCCCGTCTAGGTGCGCATCGGCGGCTGTGAATTGCCTGAGATGAATCTCGTCCGGTGGCGAAGGAATCGTGTGGTGTAGAGGCTGGAAGCTGGCATCGCGGTACTTGGGCACTTCATGGAACATGCGCGAGTGGAACATGGGCGTGTATGCGACGAGATCGGGCTGGCGGTCGGCTGGGAGGAAGGAACGACTTAACAATCGCCATGCCTACTTGGTCTGTTAGTACCTATGAAGCGGCACAGGCCATGCGGGGAAAAGTACGAATTCAGACTGATCGACCATGGGCGCAAGGACAAGCTTGGGGCTGCCGATGCTCTCGTAGAATGCGCGGCCATGGAGTTTAGGCTTTGCGGGCGCCAGCGGCGCTTGGTCGGGCTGAGACATGATGGTGCGAGCAAAGAAAGAGAAGGGAAAGCGCCCCGCGGGGCGATGCAGCAATAATTGACGTATGGTGAGGAAGTGGGTTGGCAAGAAGGTACTCCGTAGAGGATGGGCGAAAAGAAAACGCGATGGACTTTTTGGAACCCTGAACCAATCCTTAGCCCCGTCAAAGTCCGATGGCGACCCAACAGGGCAAAAGAATCCGGGCGTTGATTCGTGCGGCCAAAAGAGCCTCTTCATGCTGACTCACGCGGGAACTTACACTTTGATTTTACGACGCCCTTGCTCGTCCGGCCAATCACGACTTCACCTCTCCCACCGCCCGTGCATCTCCCGCTGTCCGACCGCCAAACACCCTCTTTCCTTTACGCAATCGTCTGCAGGAAACCCGGCTGCCGGTGAGGGTCGTCATGTTAAATTTAAGCATGCCTCCTGCACTTGAGCCTCGTTGGTCCCCTGTTGCCTTTTCAACGAGCCGCAAGTCAACTCGAGATGCGAGTGCCTGTCCTTGAAAGTCAGTTTCCCGTCAAAGTCTTGGCGTCGTCATCACCGACTGATTCATTGCTACTTTAGACAACGCCGAGGCCGCCTTGGGCTTGGAGGCCCCGAGCAAAGAAGGAAGCAGAGACTCGGAAGAGAGGGAGAGAGATATCGTCGGTTGGGAAGGCCCTGACGACCCTGCAGACCCGTATGTTGTCGTTTTTTAAACTATACATATTAGCATTTCTGACCAAGACAGGTTTAATTGGCCGAATGGTCGCAAATGGCTCATTACTTGCTTTGGCTGCTTCGTGTACGTTCATAGCCCAAGCCTGAAAGGATGCGGACCGTTCTGACCTATCAAACAGTACGTTCATCGTTGGCATCCAGAGCACCGCTATGACAGCTGCCGTCGAACCAATGAACGAATACTTTAAAGTCAGTGATGCGAATTTCGCAAACTCGTATTGGCCTATCACAGCCTGGACGGTGTCAGCGGGTCTCGTGCCTCTAGTTGGCCTACCGCTGATGGAGACTTTTGGTGTCAGACCGGGGTATATGGTAGGCTTCCATTTTTTGTTGTTCTTGGACAATTACCCCCGTCAATGCTCAGCCCATTCACCACTCTTTTGAGTACTCTACTTACGCTGACCATGATAGCTGTCTTATATTATATTTTTCATCTTCATCATCCCGCAAGCGGTTGCCCAAAACTATGCGACACTGATCGTCACCCGCGTCTTCTCTGGCGGGTTTGCGGGCATCCTGGAGAACATCATTGGTGGCATCATCAGTGATATCTGGAAAGGCGAACGGGCAAGAAGCATCCCGGTGGCCATGTATATCTGGGCATACGAAGCGGGAATTATGATTGGCCCGGCTATAGGTGGTGTAATCATTCAACATTTACATTGGAGATGGTGTGTATTCCCATGGTCTTTAATGTCGAGTGCTAACCAGTTTAGGATATTCTATATCCAACTCATCATCTACGGCTCTTTCTTTCCAGTGGCATACTTAGTAATCCCTGAGACTCGCAGTACAGTCATCCTCCAGCGTAAAGCACGCCAAATCCGTGCCGCAACAGGCAAGCCCGTCTATGCGCAAAGCGAGCTTGACCACCCCGGCTTGAAAGCTTTGATATGGGAAGCCGTTGGCCGTCCGGTGTATATGCTCTGCACCGAGTACGTTGTGTTTTCGTTCACGCTGTGGTCAGCCTTTTGCTTCGGCAATGCCCTTCTCTTCACCCAGTCCGTCGCTCAGGTCTACACGGAGCTGTACGACTTCACCGCGCCACAGACAGGCTACGTGCAATTAGCCCTTGTCATTGGCGTCACCATCGGCTTCGTCATGCAGCTGCCTGCCAACAACTGGTACTACAAGTCCGCGGCTCGCAACACCGAGGAGCCTGGTCGCTACATACCCGAAGCGCGGCTCTACCTCGCCATCCCGGGCAGCTTCATCGGGCTCGCAGGAGGCTTCTTCGTTTACGCATGGACGTCGTACGGGTTCGTGCACTGGATGGGGCCGACGATCGGCCTCGGGCTTGTCGGCATCGGCATTTTCATCGTCGTCAACGCCGTCAGTTGCTACGTGGAAGACGCGTATGAAAAGTACGCCGCGTCGGTGCTCGGGGCCGTCGCGTTTGGCGAGAACATGTTCGCGGCCTTTTTGCCGCTGGCGGAGATGAGCATGTACACGAACCTGGACTTTCGTTGGGCGAGCACCCTGTTGGCGTTTTTGGCGCTGTTGTTGAGTTTGGCGCCTGTCGTGCTGATTTTCTATGGGAGAACTATTAGAGATAGGAGTCCGTTTATTCGGGAGGCGAGGCATGAGCATAGAGATTAGTTTGGATTAGATGTACCTGGGGTAGCTGGTAGCTGGCCTGCAGTCTGTGGAACAAAAAGTAGCTAATTATGATAGAGAGCAGTGTTGGTGGCGATGTTGCAAACGAGAGAGGCAGGGGTGACGATTATCTCCAACGACATCATCCATCTCACCACGCAGTGTTTATCCACAACGACACTCAGAACCGTCATCGAAAATATCGTATCTGACTGCAACTCCCCTTTCCCGTTCAAGTGACCTCGAGAACTTTAAAAACACCGCCAGCACGGGCCGATGATGCCTTACCTCTGCAGGCCGCTCACGCAGCCGCATCCATCCCGCTGCCGTTGAGCCGCACGTGCTGACCCAGGGTCAGTCATGATGCGAGCGTCCCATCCCGTCTTATTGCGCAAGGACCCAACGACTCGGCACCTTTGTGTAAGGACTATCATTTCGAGCGGTTAAGTTAGAGGTTCAACATCCTCTACTCTCCATACTTGCGCAGTTCAACAGGTGTGATATTGAAACTCTGATAGCAGCCAAGTCGGTAGCTAAGCACCTACTCCTAGTGATCTTACGTATCAGCGAGGCGCATTGGTCTCGAGATGCTAGTCCTAGTCCTGCAAAGACAGACGTACATGGTGTTGTGGGAAACGGGTTCTGCGGTTTGAGTGAGTAGGAGTAGTAGTGTGTGGTGTTAGAACAGACAAGGTTCTGGGGGATGAAATCTATCGGGTTTTTGGCTCGGGCGTGCTCATGGACTTCTTTTTTGTTTTTTGTTTTGGTTTTGTTTGGTGAGGTTGTGGTGGTTTTTGGTGTTGGTTTCGTTGTTTTCAATCTCTTGGTGGCGTGGCTGCCTTTGGTGCTGCCGTAGCGCATACAGTTTCTTGTAGGCGTAGGTTAGGGATAGATTTATCGCAATTTCTGTATTCAGCCGATCTTCACTCCCAAGATATCAGCTACTGTCGGGTAGATTTGTGTTGAGTTAAATGGGGTGTGTATTTGTGCTACCATAGTTCGCAAAAGACTCGTTGCCAGACACTGATATTCGTTGAGCACGACTGATGCCTTTAGCTCATAAACGCCTTAATTCAATTTCAAAGTGAAGGGTAAGGGGTTTCCAGCATCCCATACAAACCCCACTTCTAACGGAATCGAGCAAATAAGTCGTCATAAAGAGAAGTCCAGCGCACGACCTCACCCAGCAAAAAAGTCGTCAAAAGGAAACTCCATCGCACGAACCCCTAAGCAGTTATTCCAGTCGCGCAAACAAGCATCGAAACCAGATTCCAGCGCCGTTGCCGAATGTCCAGCGTTCCTGTCTGCGTTCACGGAGTTGGCGCCAGCAATATAGCAGCACACGCCGCCTGACATGATCCAAACGCAGTGTTGCATGCGATGATGGTGGGCGGAGCGCTGGCGCCCAGCGTCGCACCCCAGGTGAAGCCTGCCGCTGTATAGCAAGCCATGACTACGCCGGCGCATCCTGCTTGGCAAATGCCGTAGCCGACGGGGCCGGCGGAGGCGGTGCCTGCGAGAGTGAGGACGCAGGCGGTGAGGATAGTTGTGCGAAGCATGTTGAGTAGTGTGTGGTTATGGTTCGATTGAATGGTTTGATCGAATGGTTTGTTTGAACAGTTGGATTGAAGTAGTGTGTAGTTGTGAGCTTTGCCGTGAACTATGCTGTTATGCTTTGCACTCACTGAGAGCTTGGTGTTTTCGAGACGTTGGTTGGGCTGAGGAGGGACAGCGGGGTAAAGAGAGCTATTTATCAGCCGTGTGACGCAAGTTTGAGCCAATTGGATACCACTATGACCTGCAGCTTCCTTGGACGAGATGGGAAGTCGTCATGCTGCGGCTGCTTACGATTGGACACACCTCACCGTGATGCTTGCCTTTGCTTTCACCGAGACTACCCCATCGTTGTGAGAGACACACGGCTGAAGTGCAACGCAAAGTTGGACACGAGAAGCCAAGCGGGTGTGACTACGCATGTTACATAGGGAAAAAAAAAAAAAAAGGAACGGCAAAAGTTGTTCCCCAGAATGGATCTGCATGCTCCCGATGGTGTTTTCGGCACGATCTGCTTGGCATTTGGGCGCAAGCAGCTCCCGTAGCGCTAAATCAATTTGGATCTCCAATTGGTTCGGGATTATAAGCCGAACGTGGGCGTATGTGGCACGTTTGACAGGAACGTAGCCTCGGAGGCCGTTGCATCCTCCGCTTTTCGACTGATGATAATTGCCCGGTGGACCTGAATTGCGTGTCTCTGTTGCAAAGGGAAGGGTCACTCACCATCCCCCTCACGTGATTGGCCAACAAAGGCCTCCTTGGAGATAACTCCGGGATTTTCGCCACAACAAACTTCATGACCGCTTTTCTTCTGGACCGTACCGCCGCGAGCCAGCGCGCCCCAGGTGCACGTATACACGACCCCACTGATCCGTCTGCAGCGCTCTTGCACCCCAGCCTCACCGTCCCGTCCGCAGAAACTCCCTGTTTAGACCTCCTCGTCGACGGGAACAGCCCACGGGCTTCGGAACCAGCCTCGATCATCCTCGCCGAGAGGCCCCACCGCCGTTGCGATTGCGGGAAGAGACCGACGGACATAGTTCGCTAAGATATATCGTGCGAATCAAATGGTGGTGACGTTTGAGGAGGCCACCGGCGGAGGTGTTGATGTTCCGACAACGAATACATTGGCCCAAAGTCAGACAATATGGTTCCAGAGTTAGATGGAGACAATGAAATTCGGGTGTCAGAGGAAAGAGAAAAACAATGCAGGAGGCCCCAGGAAATAAGACAGGAAAAAAGTTCAAAGAGCTTACAACACCCTTGGAGATCTGGACCAACTCTCCAGACCGTCGGGGAGTGCGCGTCAAAGCCCAGGCCCGTTTTTGGCGTGTTGACAGCAGCAACTTCCCTGGATCCGGATTACATATGCTGGGAGAGTAGACGGCGTTCGACGTCGCGGATACGGACTCAGCTCCCGGATGACACGGGGGCCGGGAAATGGCGCCGTCTACAAGTACCGAGGTGCTAGGTCATTGCCACCTTGTTTGGCCTTTCATTGAATCGTCATCGCTCTTGTTTCCAGGAATCCCGGGACAATCTTTGTTCGGTGGTGTGAGAGGCCGGCAATCGACGCCTAGAAGCTCGCAGCAGTTCCAGTTGGACGGACGGCGGATCCGTGTGGGCGTTGTACGGTATGTCCACCTATGTGCCGGTGGCAATGACGGCCAGGAGGGACATGAAGCGGCGGCTTCGAATCAGGATGGCAGGATGGCGAGGCGAAGAAGTGCTCTGGTGGCGATGGGGAGTTCAAACGTTCGCCTGTCCAGGCCAGGCCGGTGATGACGGGGCCGCGGAGTTGCGCAGGTTTGGGACGAGGAGCAAGGACGAGTTTGAGAGAAAAGGCTCACGCTTATGTACAGATGCGGTCCTGAGACAGGCCATACTGGCGATCGGGCATCTCATTGCGGTGGGCACGTGGGGACCCCTGTCCCGGAGGAGCGTCCGGCGCCGTCGACATTCCACTAGCCACACGTCATTATAGCCGGAGCCCGAGTCCGATTCCGAGCCTGCCAAGGCTGTGGGACCCTCCGTGCCTCCCTTAGCCCTCTATCATTAATACGGTTTGCCTTTGCTCGCCCGGGGGCACAGCTTGGGCTTTTCCCCTCTCGCCTGGCAGGAAAATAACTTTTGCCATGAGCGCAATGCGTTGACACCCATCACAGCGCAATGCCTGCCGACTTGCTACGAACATGAGCTCCAACTACCGTCCCGTCCTTCCAGCTCCGCCGTCCGCCTCCAATTATACCTCCGAAACGTCATCGTCCAACACCTCGTCCTCACGCTCCTCCACCGCCCGCCAGATCATCAACGCCGCCTGCACCGCTTGCCAGAGACGCAAGTCCAAGGTCAGCCGAAGCTTCTTTCCACTCGACCCCGCGACCGCGACGCTGACCTCAACAGTGCGATGGCGTCCGGCCCAAGTGCTCTGCTTGCGTAAGAAGACTTACCGATTGTTCCTACGAGACCGCTAGCGCAGAAGAAACAAGGACCTCGGCTCTCAAGCGAAGAAATGAAATGCTGGAACAGCGTTTGTCGACTTTTACCGAGTTATACGATTTGCTTCAGTCGGCGTCTGAGTCGGACGCGAGAACGCTGCTGCAACTGATCAGGTCGTCTCCCGACCCTGAAACCGTCCTGAACACAGTCAGAGAGGGGCAGCTGTTGCTTCAAGCCATGGATACAAAAGGTCCCCCCAGCGCCGACACGGTCTCGCTACCGCCAATTGCAAAATTGATAGGCGTGGCCGATCGCAGCACAAGTACATCTCCTCCGAGGCTGGATGGTCCATCGTCGTGGCACTCCACCTCCGCAGCAGAAAGCTCGTATGTGGCACATGCAAATGTCAAATGTCAAACGGTACATTGGGCGAACTGACCTTTTTGTCCTTCAGGACTGCTACTTACACGCTTTCGAGACAAGCATCTGACACATCCGATACGGCTGCTTTATCTACTCATCTGCGCTTTCCATCGTCCGGATCAATAACTACCGACACGACAGAGCCTGCCAGAATGATTCCGCCGTTACAAATAGAAGACTCTGATACACCTAAAGAATGTGACGGCGTCATGACCGAAGACGGTGCTCCTGATTCATCCGAAGCATCGGGGAGCTGAGGCAAGATACGGGGATCATCATAGTTTGGTCCTTGACTTTCTTTTGCCGCGGCTGATCGCAGTTTTGCTTCCCATCAAGCCAGGCGAATCACCGATTCGCTACGCGGTATCGATGGTTTCACAGCTTGTGCCAGTCACCTGTCACGGGTAGATATTCAGGGATATGGAGTTATGACCACGATTACGCGTGCGATATTACCGCAAAACATACCGCGCCCATAAATACCCCTTGGGCATCAAGAACAAAACAAACAAACATGCCGTCGCAAGCTGCGTTGTCTCTCCTGGAGTTTTCGGCTGGCTTGTCTCCTTCATCCTTCGGGGTTGTCTCCGAGGCAGTGCTGGCGTTGGGTGTTGGGAAGGTGGAAAAATCTACCTTTCGTATTGATGAAAAATTGACTTGCATACGGCCTAGGAGCGTCACAGACGCAAGCGCGGCGTGGAAAGGAATCTTTAACCATATCTGATGAGCAACGAGAGATCGAGTCGCGTTCGTTTTCTGCGCTCAACTTCCATCTCGTCCGTAGGACAGTACAATCATAGGCGGCTTCAGCGAAACCAATCTGGCCTGAACATTCCCTGTGTGATCTACATGGCGGTCGGCGGCTTCTCCGATGATTTTTGGGGACACGATCTGGGACCCGGTGTTTATCCCTGTGGGTGTCACCCTTACGTCCGAAGGGCGTAAGCCTATTTTCTCTTCCATCCTCCCGTTCTTGGTGTCCGCCTCCAAGAGCTTATTTTGCGTGGTGTATCTTCGCCACACCCTATTTCCCGGTTCTTCTTCGTAAACTGTCACATGACGTGAGTATGCATATATCTGATCTGCATCTTTTTGGAAAGCTTTTGATTGTTCTAAAGCAAAGCACATTTGATGCTTGCAGTGTTGTTTGTGCGACTTGAATACCTGCAGTTTTGCTTGTTCAATGTTTTGGAACTTCGGTGTACTTACGTCAGGTGTAGGTTCTATCAGTTGTCAGTCAAAATTTGTCGCACCAAGTTCAATGGAAACAATTCGAGAATTTGCTCGAATAAATACTCCACGGTCAAGTCTGCGTGGTATGCTTTTTCACAAGGTGATGACATCGCTACGTCGCCGGCATCCACGTCATCTCAGATCGAACGCGGCAATTGAACATTTTCATGGTTCGATAGCGGCATTACAGTGACCTAGCAGACGACATTCATTCGCTGATACGCTGGCCGATGCGGACTTGATTGCATAGTTACTTCTTATTAGCGATCAGCCGTTTTATGTCGAACAAAAAGAGGAGTTTTCGCTACGCATGAGCATATCAGCTGCCATATGAAGTCATATCTCGAGATCTCTACACTAGATGGACAGCCCGCTCACTCCTCGGATCCTTACGCCCACTACTTCATCGGGCTGCACCGCCTCCTTTAAAATGAACTTGGCGTAGAAGTAAGGCAGACGGTTTCCCTTCCTCAAGGATGATTTGGATCCTGCACCAATCACCGTGTGGTTTTTCGACAATTAGTCAACTGGTAAGTTCCTTCTTCAAGCCCATGAGGTCAGTAATGAGATTCTGATCGTGATGGCTGAAATACCAATGCGCCAATCGTGCCTACGATCACAATTCTTGTAGCCAAGGTTCGGCAACTGGCGGAACGGTTGCGCCATCTGATCGAGTGACAGGCACCGGTGGGACAGACGGGACGTTGCAAGCTCGATAAGCCTTTCTAGGATGAACCGGCGCCCGTCATGTTTATGGGGAACGTTTGTGCCCTCTCTCCGGATACTCGTAATCGAGATCTCGGTGACATCAATAAACTGAAAGACACCACGCCCGTATCAGCAAAGCCGGCATCATGTGACGAGATCTGAGACAGAAGGCACTAGGGAAACCCTTACGTATACGTGGTACGTACTAACCGGCCAAGCTGAGCGCCTGGAGCAGGTCTTTGCGGCATACTCCTCCAAAGCCTATCGGGATAATGGCTTTACCGGCATCGTTGTCGCTGGAGGGTGCCGAAGCGGCTTGCGGTCGAAGATTTTTGATGGAAAAGCTCGCATGTCGGGACGGCTCGCATGTCGGGGAAGCCTGCATGTCCGATGGAAGCCGACAGCGAAGTGGAATTTTTTCGCGGTAAATAAGCCTCGCGCGCAGGGCTTGGGTTGTGATTCGACTCGCTTCCGGTTTCATTACGCGCTCCACTGATCAACCAAAACCCCAGTGCGGAGTCGGCTAACCCCACATTCTGATAGCTCGTTATCTATGGAGAATCCAGACCACGGGCTGTCACCGATGGTAACCGATCCTTCGACGAAGGATCTAGCGGCTCTTCTCGCTATCAACGTGGCCGTGCGAACCCCTACTTGCCTACTTCTGGTTACACCACTGTCAATTTGCCACGGACCCCACAGCTTTTAGATATCTGCTCGTGCTGCCCCCCAGATTTTGGTCCCGCAGAGCTCTGATTCTTCCACTCCTCACCTCTCTCATCCTTCTCCACCATGGCAACCAAATCAGTTCGCTCCAAGGGCTCTCTGGAGTTCCACACGGACGATGTTCCGACATACGAGTCCAAGGGGGAGGTGGACTTCATTCCACGTACCACCCAGACCGAGTACCAGGGTATCTTCTCTCCGCGCAAGATGCAAGTCATTGCCCTGGGAGGAAGTATCGGTAGCGGTCTCTTCATCACCACGGGCCGCGGTCTTGAGTCTGCAGGCCCGGCAGGTTTTGTTTTCGGTTATGGTATGTCGTCGTCTCAAGAGATCTATTGGGTCTTTACTGACAGTATGCAGGCTTCGTGGCGATCCTTGTCTACTGCGTTCTTCAGCTCCTCACTGAGATGACCATTGCGTTCCCTGTCTCTGGTAACCTCTTTGAGTACGCCGACAGATTCGTCGACCCTTCATTGGCTTTCGCCGCCGGCTTCGCAGAGTGGCTTGGTAAGTTACTGAACTAGCGAAAGCACGTGGATCGTTAGCTAACCTCCTTATTGGCTGGACTGCTGTCATCGGAGCCGAAGCTACCATGTTCACGGTTTTGATCAACTACTGGGCCGGTGGCTCTGTCCACGAGGCTGTCTGGCGTATGTACCCATCCTCATCATGATTGTTATCGCCAGCCTCTAACCTGTGCGCAGTTACCCTTTTCCTTGTTATCACCTTTGGACTGTTCTTCCTGCCCAGCAAGGCTTTTGCTTGGTTTGAATACTGCACGTCCCTCGTCAAGGTCACGGCTTTCCTCACCATCTTCTTCTCGTCCATTGCCATCATGGCCGGCGGTGGTCCCACCGGAAAGGTTCACACTGGCGAGACCTGGAGGGACTACGTTAAGTTCAAGAACGGCTTTGCTGTAAGTTTTAACTTTGCAAAGTTAATTAACGCCCACTAACTTCTGAAGGGTATTGCTCAAGCGATGATGTTGGCCTGCTGGGCATACGGTGACCAAGTCTTCATCGGTATCATGGGAGGAGAGGCCATGTTCCCGCGTCTATCGATGGCCCGCGCCTGCAAGATGGTCACTGGCCGCATGTTCATCATCTACATGTTGTCCATCATGTGGATCTCGCTGCTCGTGCCCGAGAACGACCCCCGCCTGTACGGTGGCGGAGGAGCTGCCGCCTCGCCTTTCATCATCGCCATGAAGGACGCCGGTATCGATGGCCTTCCCGACTTCCTCAACGGTGTCATCATGGTCGGCGTCACTGCCATTGCCTGCGAGAGTGTCTACATTGCGTCTAGAACCCTGCGCAGCTTGGCGGCCCAGGGCCTCGTATTCAAGTTCATGGCCACTGTCGATGCCCACGGAAGGCCGAGGTGGAGTCTGTTCGTGACCAGCGTTGCGGCCGTCATCCTCACCTATCTCAACCTGAGCAGTAAGTGCCCCGCTATTGCAGCTTATATCGAACAAGGACTAACAAAACAACAGGCGGCGGTGTTGAAGTCTTCACGTGGTTCACGTCCATCACCTCGTCGTCCTTCTTCTCCATCTGGATCGTGCTGGTCATCACGTCGTGGCGGTTCCGCGCCGCGCTCAAGGCGCAGAACGACCCCCTCTTCGACCAGGTCTACGCCTGGTCCGCCAGCTTCTACAACGTCACTCTCGGCGTGCTCGCCGCGGGCTGCGCGTTCCTGACCGCCGCCTGCATCTACATCGGTCTCTTCCCTCTGGTAAGCCATCCATGCGAAACCAAACCCTAACCCCACCTAAAACGCCTGTACTAACAACGTGTCCCCAGAACGGCGACGGCGTCTCCGTCTCCTCCTTCTTCCAATACGTCCTTGGCCTCATCCTCATCATCACCAGCACCATCGGCTACAAGCTCATCTACAGGACCGAGTTCCGCGACGTGCGCACCGTCGACCTCGTTTCCGGGCGTCGGCCCCTCACCGAGAGCGATATCGAGGAGCTCGCCGCTTACTACAAGCAGCCCATATGGCGCCGCTTCTCGAGCTATTTCACGATTTGGTAGAGCGCGCGTGTGTGTGTGGGTGGGGGTGTTTGTTGATGTCGCTGCGAGAGGAGGGCGCGTGATGTACGATACTGTACGATAAGGACGAGGGGGGCGGGGGTTTGTCGGCGACGACGACGACAAGGCGGTCTGGGTTCCTCGACATGGAAGTTCTAGTCGTGCTATGAAGTACGCGATGGAGCGCGGGTTGGGGGCTTGGACTGCCCGCGCGCTGGAAAGTTGCTGGATTGGCCTCGCCCGGTTCTTTAGAGGCAGCTGTGCAGAGGGCGTTTGTTGATTTGGCGGCCTTCTTCTCGCACCGCTATAGAGTTATGATCACGAGGATACGCTATGACAAGATTTTACGCATTGCTTACATACACCTTACTTGCTTGGTGTTGATGCTGCTGGAAGTGATGTTGATTCGCTGATTCTGTGGTAGTCTGCAGAGGGTTGGGGGTCGGGTACGTACGTATGCACGAACGCTTGGAGGCAGGAGTGCAGCGCGCCGTCTTGCTGCTTTGTGCACTGTCTGTGCTGCAGTGGCTGCATACAACTAGGTAGGTAGGTAGGTAGGAAAGTCCCTCTAGAGGGCGGTGCGCCTGCTTGTGTCGTGCAGGAGGGGATACCAATAACTCGTAACAGCCCTGAGCAGCTATGTATTTCCCGCTTCAAAGCTCGAAAACACGCATCTGCATATTTGTTACGCCGCTGAGCGCGACGGACATGCTTATACGGCGTAGTCATGGGTTCCTTTGGCGTAGGTAGGGCAGCAGTACGGAATATTCTTTTATTATCGTTTCGATCCTAGTGTCCCTGATCGTGTGTATACGTACGTATGTATATACGCGTATACGTACGTATATACGTGCTTTAAGGTACTCTCGCTCCCTCCTTCTACTACTGCTACTGTACGGTCTTTACTTAGACCCCTTCTTCCGCGCCAGAGAATCATCTTTCGCTCGCGAAATGCTGCATCAGCATCTTGGTTGACGGTGATGGTGACGGTGCTGTTGCTGTTGGTGGTGGTGCTTTTTCTGTTCACTGATCTTACCTTGTACACGCTCGCTATATACACGCTACACGTCACACCACCACCACCACCCCTACCCTCCCAAAACCTACACAACCCACTAAGCAAACGCCTCCCTCTCCCTCCCCCACCCCGGCCTCAAGCCCTCCCATGCCGCACGCTCGCCAAACCCGCCCTCAAACCCCGACCGATACGCATTATAGCGGACCAGTCTCAGCGTCTGCAACCTAGCCTCCCCCTCATCTTGCGCCCACACACCAACCCCCAGCACATTCCCGCCCCCACTCTGGTCCAGCACGCCCACCGGCACCGGAAACACCGTCTGCGGCCCCACAGCAGCCCAGTACTTGCCGACCTGGTAGCCGTTGACGTAGAGCTGCACGCGCAGGGGCGGCGCATCCGCAGCCGCGACAATTTCAATCCCTAACGGCGCGTCCACCCCCTCAGGAACCGTGACAAGGAACTCGGTGCGGTAGAAGCGGATGCCTGCGCCTGTGAAGCCCGTGAGCGGACTCCCTGCCTCCCATCTTGTGCCTGCGGCTGCGCCTGAGGCGTTGTACCCCGGGAGGTGCCAGCCCAGCCGCTCGAAGTGGTGGCCGCCTTCGTTGAGGGGGCCGCGGACGGGGTCGATGTAGGCGGGGCCGCCGGCTGCGCCTGCGAGCTTCCAGTGCGAGAAGCCGCTGACTGTGGTGGTGGTGGTGGTGGTGGTGCTGTTGTTGCTGCTATTAGTACTAGCAAGGAGCCGTGCGCCTACGATACCCCTTGCGTTCAGCGGCCCATACGGCCCCTGGCTCGTCTCGTCGTGCCCGCTGTAGTCCGTCACGACAGTCAGCACGTTGGCCTCGTCGACGAGCGCCGCGCCCTCGAAGCGCAGCACCGCGCTCGTGGCGCTGAGGGACGCGTTGCCCGCGTGCCCGCCTACAAACGCCCCGTTCGCCCACGCGCTCCACCCCGCTGCCGTGCCGCCTTGCACCGTGATGTTTGCGCCCGAGGCGGCGCGCCCGTCAAAGTAGCCGCGGTAGACGAGCGTGCCGGCGTAGAAGCCGTATGCGCTGCCGTGCAGGACGGGCAGGGTAAGTGGCGCCTCGGGCAGGTTCGACGACGTCTTGTTTGCGAGCGTCCAGCCGCTGTCGTCGTACGTGCGCGCGGCTTCGGGCAGCCCGTCCGCGACAAGCCAGGCCTGGTCCGCGAGCGAGGGGAGCTCGATCGAGATGTCCTCGGCGCCGCGCACGTCGGCTTTCAGTGCCCCGTACGGCGTGCGCATCGTGCTGAGCTCGACGCCGTTCCAGCGCAGCTGCTTGGCCGTTTTCCCGGCGTACACTTCCAGCGTCGTGCTGTTGGCCGTGTCGCCGTGCAGGTCGACGACGCCGTCTGCCACTGAAGCGCTGCGAACGAGGTATGGCCCGAGGGCAAAGACCTGTTCGTCGGCACCTACGTCCGGGTCGTCTGTCGTCGCGGGCGCAAAGAAGGTGTAGGCAGTCGCCGTGTCGAGCAGGTAAGCCAGCGCGCCCGACCCGAACTTTACGACCGTCGCGCCCTCGCCCTGCGTATACCGGAACGCGGAGCCATTCCGCGCAAGGCCAAAGTCGCTCGTGGCGCCATGGACGGTGAAGTTGCTGTAGCCGCCAGCGTTGGACGCAAACGCAAACTCGCCCGTCTGCCCAACGTCCAGGTAGAAGACGAGCACCGGCGCGCTGCCGTCCCCGTCGAAGAGCCCCCACGTCAGGACCTGCGCCGACGAGAACAGCAGCGTCGCGTTCCCGACCGCATAGTCCGTGACGACGACGCGGGCCTGGCGGCCACGCAGATCGAGCGAGTCGATAGCCACGTCGCCGCGCGAGGTGCGCGCCGTCAGCGTGAACGTCGTGTTCGCGCGGGACTTTGTCGAGTTGTGCTCAGCGAAGTAGAAGCGGGCGGCCGAGTCCTGGTTGCGCAGGACCCAGGTCCAGATATCCTGCGAGTCGACCGCGTTGCCCGTGCCGTTGCTCTCCATGACCGTGTGGCGCAGGGCGCGGCTCGCGCGCGCAAACAGCGCAACCAGCTTTGTCTGGGAGAACTTGGGCGTGACTTCGCGTGTCTCGCGCAGCGGCGCGGCGTAGTCGTACGACGAGTAGACGACGGGCGCGGCCAGGTGGCCCCAGTTGGTGCCGCCGAAGGCGACGTACAGGTTCAGCAGGGTGGCGCGCTGGGCGAGCACGTCCTTGTAGTAGACATCGGCGAACTCGGGGCTGTGCTCAGCCTGGCAGTCGTCGTAGAAGGCGCCGCCCCAGGGCTGGAACCAGCCGGCCTCGAACTCGGGCAGGCTCTCGGGCTGCGTGAAGCTGTAGTTTTGGAACCACTGGTAGTAGGTGCGGACGACGTTGAAGCCCGAGTCCGGGTTGCTGCACGACATGCCGCCGGGGTAGCTGTCGAGGCCGTAGATGTCGACGGAGCCGCCGACGTTCTGGTAGTCGGTCGACCAGCTCTGCCCGCGCATGCCCTTTTCGTTGGACGAGAACGGCACGATGACGCCGGCGTCGCGCAGCGCCGTCTTGATCTGCTCCATGTACAGGACCAGCGTGTCATTGGCCTCGTGACGCGACTCAGTGAGCTCGTTCTCCACCTGCACCATGATAACGGGCCCGCCGCCCTCCTCGGTCATCTGGTTCTTCGCGATGATCTTGCCAATGGCCTGGATCCATGGCAGCCACGCCTGGTGATACGCTTCGTCCGAGGTGCGCAGTTTCGTGCCCGCGCCAATGCCGTCGGTGCCCCACAGCGCGATGCCGCCCGCGTTCGTCTCCGCGTTGACGTACGGCCCGGGCCGCGCGATGACATACAGTCCAGCCTGCTTGGCCATGTCGAGCAGGCGCTGCACGTCCTTGGCCGGGGACTCGAAGTCGAAGACGTCGGGCGCGGGCGAGTGGTAGCTCCAGAAGAAGTAGATACTGCAACGTTTCGAATTAGCACACAGAAAGGCCTTCCTCCTATCAACACCATAGAATGAGTCTCTTACCTGACAGCATTCAGCCCATTGGCCTTAAACTTCTGGAAAACATCCAGCCACAGCTCCGGCACCGGCAGCCGCGGATAGTGAAACTCTCCCGAGAAGACGAAGACGCGCTCGCCCCTCACAATCAAGCTGCCCTCGTCCCAAGTAACGACATCAGTGAGGCCGTTGCCGGAGGCGGAGACGGAGGTGACAAAGCTCGCAAGCACCACCGCCCCAACCACGCACAGCAGCCGCAAGAAGCACATAGGTATTCGCACCTACCAACGCAAAGAAACAAATAGCAGCAGCAGCAGCAAGGAACCAAACAAGCCAAACGAGCAGAGCAGAGCAGAGCGGAGCAGTCCTCACCAAGGGCAGCACCCGCCTTTATCCCATACCCGCATCTCTCGCCCACGGAACCTCGCGTGCTCCCGCAGCAGCAAAGCGGCCAGATCCATCAATCAGCGTGCAGCAGCTTGCAGCGGGGCCCATCCGCGGGCCCAGCGCTGGAAAATAATGTCCCGCGTCGCGTCATCCGGTGTGGCACTGGCGGGGCCATAGTTAATTCGTGTTTTCCCCGCACATGCATGTGTGGAATGAAATATGGCGAGAGGATCTGCATCGGCAGCATGCAGGCCCCGTCACGCCCGTCACGCTGGACGGGAACCCGACACCTACCATAGATATGTACGAAGCTCCTCACCTGAAAGAAACCAAAAAACGCTTGATGAATTTTTACTACTACACACAAGACCCGCGCGGCCACAATTCTCTTCCACTTCCAAGCATCTAACCACGTCCTACCATACCATACCATACCATCCTTACCCTACCCTCCAATCCTACACATCGTACGCACCCAACTAATAAGCGACCCGCGTGCGCATATCGCCGACCTTGCGCTCCACCTCCCTCACACTGCGGTCCAGCTCACCCGCAATCATTTCCTTCTTATCGCGAGGCAGGCGCAAAAACCGCTCGCACAAGTCGCCGTCAATGACGCCCTTGACCGGCACGTAGTAGCCGCGGTAGATGAGGTGGTCGCGCCCCGCCAGCGGCGCGTCCTCGGCCCGCATCTGCGCCTCCAGGCTCGAGAAGAACTCGACGTCCTCGCGGCTCACAAACGGTATCATGATGCCTAGCGTGCCCTGCAGGCCCGACCAGAGCAGCAGGTCGCGGCCGCCCGTCACCAGAGACGTCTTGGTCAGCGATGTCGCTATGTCTTGCGTGTAAAAGTGTGCCATCAGGTCGAGGCGGTGCGGCGCGCCCTGCAGGTAGCCCTTCTCGTGCAGCAGGTGGGCGCCTGAGCCCTCCTCGTCCGCCTCCTCCGATGCCTTTTGCGGGCAGCGCACTAACCACAGGTTACCAAATTTGTCCGCACCGGCAGTCGTCTCGTAGTCAACCATTGTAGTCGCCGAGGTCCAGCGCGAGATGGTGTCATCGGCGAATGCAATGAGGCGGTTTTCTTGGTACTTGTAGACAGCATACGTGACCGACTCTTGAATGTCCGAACATATAATGCGACTGCCTTGGGTTTGCAGGCCGGTCAGCAGCCTGGGGACAATGTGCGGTGTCTGAGCCTTGCGGAGCATCTGTCGCATGCCAAGGTCGTACAGGCGGAGGTCTGCGTTGACTCCGACGAGCAGCTTGCCCTGGAATGGCAAGAGAGCAAGGGGCGGTGCTTCGAGCTTGGTCTTGTGGATAAACTCAAGCTCGCGACCATTTTCAAGAAGTCTGTAGATGTGGACATAACCGCAGGTGTAGCTACGCGGGGACATGACCATGTCTTTGCCAGTTCCCACCACCAAGAACGTCTCGTCACTTTGAGACGCAAAAGGCGCAGCACACACGCTGACGCAGGCTTCGTTCTCTTCGAGGTCAACGGTGTAGATAACTTCTTTGTTGGTGATTGGGTCGACAACCTGGATGCACGAAGCCCATCTCCTCTCAGCACGTGGGTATCCAAACTCCTCGGGAGGAAGGACTTCTGCCTCTCCATTCACGGCACCGTTGAGAAGAGCTTGACGGTCGGAAGGAGCAAGGACGTTGTTTTCGGATTCGATGACGTAGCACAGGGGTTCCGTGGGGTGGCGGACAAAATCGCGAGGAGTGTACATGAGCGGAATACTTTCCTGAATCATGTTGTTGTCAAGGTTTTCGATCGTGAAAATGCTAATCAGTCAATGTCAGTAAGAGAGCGAGGGAAGACAAAGAGGGAAGACGAGAGAATTAACGTACCGCAAATGCTGTCCCTGAATACCGACCATACCCTCCGTGCACTGTTCGCTGTTGAAACTCCATCCCCATTCAAGCGGAGCGTAAGCCAAAGGCGTCAGTGTGAAAGCCTTGGTCTGTTGATCCGAGTAACCAAGCCACGACCGGGAGCTGGTTGCCAACACGGCAGCCTGGCCTTGAACAGTGACGCGGAAGAGCCTGACCTGCTTAGGTCCCAGGAAGCGCGTGCGCGTGTCTGTGAGCTCGCCGGTGATTTCATCGATAACAGTGCGAAGGTAAACGCCAGAGTAGAGACCGATGTGCAGATACAATGTGGAACCCCCAGACGACGAATCGGCCATTGCCATGATGTTGAGTGCCGAAGGTGCAGCAGTCAAAGCTTGCACGGACTTGTTCTCGAGAGTAGAGTCGGGATCCAAGCTCAGGATGCGCACCGTCGCGTCGTCGCAACCAACAGCAAGGAACGAGCTGCGAACTCTGCCCTCGGGAACCTCGCCCAAGCTCAGACAAGTCACCGTACCGGACATTTCTCTGCGCTCGTCATACTCAGCGAGAGAACCATCGGCATCCATCTCGAAGTAGACAATCTCGCCAGAGCTGAGCGCCACGGCGACCTGACGTTCGTTGGTGGAAGCTGCGACGATGGTCCTGTGTTGAGGAGCTGGCCATTCATTTATGCGACCGCCCGCCTGGATGTGACGAATTCCTCGGGGGTGAACTTGGATGAGAGCATCCTCGCCTAGCAGCTGAACAGCGAGTGTCCGAGTCGATGACAAGAACCCAGTGTCTGTAACTTCCTCGACCGTCTCGCCAATGCTGAGTACCAGCGTGCCGTTGGAGAAAGACAAAACAATGTAGGCGTCGTATTCGTCGTCCCTACGAATCTTGGTCGTCCAAACAGCCTCAGGAATACTGGGAAGCTCGGACTCGACGATCTCAGAGACTTCCAGGCCGTGCTTCAACGTCTTGAACGAACTTCGCGCTCCGGTGCCACACACGCTGTAGATTTGAGGCGCGTCGTCGTCGGTGAGGTTGGCGACCTTGGTTGCCATGGTAGGATTCATGCTGGATATGCTCTGGGCCAAGCTAATGTTGTCGGCGGAGCGAGGACGGAAGTAGACCGGCTCGTACGGTTCTTCGGTATCGGCGGGGAACTGGGTGCTGTCGAATTCCTGCTCTTCGTCATCATCACCGAGCTTTTCGAATTGATAAAAGTGGTGGTTCCCTGACTCGGCAGCCACGAAGAGATAACCGCTCTTCAAGATACAAAGGCTGGTCGCGACGGGAACGGTGTCAAAGTATTTGATCTTAAGTTTCGATACGTCGCCCGTAGGTTGGCCGCTCTCATCTTCGACCATGTCCAGCGTGACCTTGAACAAATCACCGTCTTCGCTTTGCAGCAGGAAGAAGAATGCACCGCGCATTTTGTGCATGACACCAGCGGTGATGAAGCGCTTCCTGTTCCTGTCCTCGGTCGCATGCTCTCTTCGCGGGATCGCCACCCTGAAGGTCTCCTGGTTGATGTGCCTGTAAGTGATGCTCTCTTCGCCGCAGACAAGAACACCGCTGGGGCCGTCGGAGCCGCCAGGAACCTGGAAGAGCATGTTGGCCGTTCGGTCCACTTTGTCGGACCACTTGCGAACGACGTGATTCAGACCCAAGTCCAACTCGTAATAAACCAGCTCTTTCTCCAAGGCGTCATATGCCATTCCGGTAGGGTCCTGGTCCGACTCGCCATAGTCGACTTCCAGCGCCGCGAAGATGGGGTTCTCGTAGCCCACGTCCATGCCAACCATGGCGTACACCAACGTCGTAGGTCGATGGGCCTCCAGTGGCGAGGATATGGTCAGCTCGGCCTGGGCATTGCGGTTCAAGACGTAGACCAGCTTGTTCTTCTCCACCGAGGCGATTATACATGCGCGGCCCTTGGGATCGGTGGCCAGATACTGTCCGGGAATGACGCGACGGATGCCAGACTTGCCAAAAGTCTCGAGGTGGATGCGGCTGAAGCGGTTCTGGGCCGGGACGTACTCGATGATGGCGATGCGACCGGAGTCAGAGCCGACAATGATGTAATCTGCACTCACTCAGCTTCAGTTCCAAACTGTCGACACGGTGGAGCTGCTCGGCGTGCTTCGAAAATCACTATATGACCTTGGAATGTCGCGCGCGGCAGAGTCACGTACCTTTTGAGCTGCCCGCCAGCCTGAAGGCGGCCAGCGAGCGGATGATGCCAAAAATGTCATGGGAGAGGATGGGCGTGACGCGCTGCGCCTGCGGGTCCGGGCGGTGGAGGGTGAGACGCGAGCCCGAGGCAGTCAGGATCTGCTGTTCTTTCGTTCCGGCAAATTGGCCCAGGATGGCTTGCGTGACGGCAGTGGGAGGCTGGATCGTCAGCGAGTACATGAACATGGACGACGTGGTAGCCATGGTGGGCGAGCGGCCCGCGGCCGGGCGGGAAAAGAGTCGCGAGGGAGCTGGTCGCGAGAGGAGATCGCGGCGACTGCGAGGGAGCGCGTGCAAGCAGTGCGCAGGCGACGGCGGTGGAGGGAGGCGCGGCGAGAGTGTGCGGTCGGTGGACGCGGACTTCCAGTGATGGACGCCAGACGCGGACTTTGGAGCTCAACTTTCACCGCCTTCAGCTGATTGGCTGACGGCCCAGCTGCACTTTGAGAGAGCATCACCTCACCACCGGCTTTTCCGCTTCATCCCGCCCATTGACCCCAGCATGCGCGCCAGATACACCTGTCGCCAGTGCCTGGCCTCGCTCCAAACGGGCCTGCGTCCCCAGCGCGCGCAGCCATTGAGACAGCTGGCCAGCGCTCGCCGATGGCACAGCAGCCAGCCCACCAACAGACGCGCCGCGTCCACCCAGGCCGCCAACAATGAGCCGGTGCAGATGCCCCCCACGCCCCCGGGGTTGGACAACCATCCCTCTATGCCCAAGGCTACCAATTCGCTGCTCAAGCCCAACAACCTGTTCCACCCCTTCTCCCAATCGCCCTCGCCCGAGATCCGCCGCCGTGCCGCCTTCATAAAGCAGCACGCCTACTGCCCGCACGAGTCGCACCAGCAAACGCGCATCGCCCTCGACCCCGAGGACCCGGAGACCAAAAAGGCCGTCCACGGCTCGCAGCCGCCCGCACACGTGCGCTACGAATGCCCCGACTGCGGCATCCCGGTGTCGTGCAGCGAGGAGCACTTCGCCGACGACTACGAGAAGCACCTCGAGATTTGCGACACGTTGCGCGAGGTCAACGAGGACGACCACGACCTCCGCTCCGGCCGCTTCTTCCCCGAGTTTGAGTACCCCGGCGTGCAGATGGAGGAGGCGCTGGTCAACATGACCAACTGGGACACGTACCTCTACTCTCGCGAGCACCAGGCCATCAACGACGAGCGCAGTCTGAGGCAGGCGACGCGGCTGCTGACGTACCCGGTCACGATTGGCAGCGTGCTGCACGAGCTGAGCCCGTACAACATCCGGACCGGAGGCCGCCTGACGGTCGAGGGGCTCAAGTCGTTTTCTGGTGGGTGACATTTGTACTGTAAAATGCAAAGCTGACCATCTTAGCCCTCCGCTACACC
Organism: Aplosporella prunicola CBS 121167; assembly: GCF_010093885.1. Classification (NCBI taxonomy): domain Eukaryota; kingdom Fungi; phylum Ascomycota; class Dothideomycetes; order Botryosphaeriales; family Aplosporellaceae; genus Aplosporella; species Aplosporella prunicola. The sequence goes on from NW_022983553.1 coordinate 519,467, forward strand.
CTGCACCCTCCGCGCAGCGGCGGCGGCGGCGACATCAAGGGCCTGCGGCCCAACCCGCCGCCCGTGCGCATCTTCATCCTGGGCGCGCGCGCCGAGTCGTCTCTGCCGCGCGAGGTGTGGGTGCAGCTGGCGCACATGTTCCCGCGCGTCTCGTTCCACCTCGTCTTCATCGGGCCCGAGTCGATGGCGAACCGCGACGACGAGTTCCCGCTGCCGGCGCGCACGCCCGAGAACCCGTTCGGGGCCGTGGTCGAGGACCGCATCACGCACTCGCTCAAGATCAGCACGTTTGTCGAGTACTACCACACGCTGCATGAGGCGGGCCAATTCTACCCGTACGACCCGTACTTTGACTGCTTCATGCTGTTCCACCCGGGGCTGGGCCACCCGGCCAGCTCGGCCGAGTGGGAGGCGACGCTGCCCATGCTGCTCGAGACCAAGGTGCCCATTCTGGCGACGGGCTACACCGAGTACGACATGCAGCGCGACCTGAAGTGGGTGCAGGACAAGGTGGGCGGTGAGGTCGACTTGCTGCTCGAGCCGGGCGAGAATCTCTTCCGCAGTCTGCGCTGGGACCTGAACGACCTGGACCCGCAGGACATTTCGTGCGGCAACTGGGGGCTGTGGGCGTTTAGAGGAAAGCGGTACGAAACGACGATGAGGGGCGGCGACTAGTGCGACGCCGAGCATGCCGAGGATGCCGATGCGCGCAAAGTGGGGTAGCTTCGAACATCTTTTGAGAGAGATAAAAAAAATGTATATATGTACGTAAAAAGACATTGAACAAGAGATTAATTTATTATCGCGAAGACGAGGTGTTTTAGGTAGTGACATCAGCTATGAATGGTCACGTCGGCACGACAGGGATGCCATTCGAGCATCAACCCCGCGTCGCGTCGATTGCTTTGTCCCATGAGCGGCAGCCGTCAGTGACGCGATCGACCCAAACAATGACAACAAGGGACGCAGCTGACTCACAGCGGGTATTCGACTCGACTCCACTCCACTCCACTCCACTCCAGCAGCCTTATAAAAAGGAAGCTGACACTCACGCAGCCATACCTACCTCCACGACCACGGACCCCGCAACCCGACCACACCACGACCACACTTCCCCCACCTCCACCTCCACAACACCACGCCACCACCACGACACCAGCACCATGCCGGCCCGCCTCACCCTCGCCGTCGCCCAATCCCGCACCCTAGAAACCACAGCCGCAACCCTGCGCGCCCTCGAAGACACGACGCGCACCGCCGCCGCGCGCGGCATCGACCTGATCCTCTTCCCCGAAGCGTACCTAGGCGGGTACCCGCGCACGTGCAGGTTCGGCTCGAGCGTCGGGTCGCGCGACCCCATCGGGCGCGAGCAGTTCCTGCGGTACTTCCAGGCGGCGGTGGACCTGGGGGACACGCCGGCGGGGGCGGGGGACGAGTGGGTGGCGCGGCGGCTGGCGGTCGCTCCGGGGCGCGAGTACCGGGGGGACGGGACGCGCGAGGTGCTCGAAAGGATCGCGCGCGAAACGGGCGTGTTCGTCGCGGTGGGCGTCGTGGAGCGCGCGGGCGGCAGCCTCTTCTGCGCCGTGCTGTACGTGTGTCCGGCGCGGGGCGTGCTAGGGAAGCGCCGCAAGGTGATGCCGACGGGGACGGAGCGGCTGGTCTGGGCACAGGGCGGGTCGGAGACGCTGCGCGCTGTCGTGGCCGAGATTAAGGGCGTGCGGCTCACGCTTGCGGCGGCTGTCTGCTGGGAGAACCTCATGCCCCAGCTCCGATGGGCTATTTACTCGCAGAACGTCAACCTCTATCTCGCGCCCACGGCCGATGCGCGCGAGACGTGGTTGCCGCTTATGCGCACCGTGGCGCTCGAGGGCCGCGCGTTCGTGCTTAGTGCGAACCAGTGCGTGCGGAGGGGGCAGCTGCCGGGGTGGGTGAGGGGGGAGATGGGGGAGGAAGTTCACGAGGACCACCAACATGACCCTCACGACCACCAACCCGACAGCCACAACAACAACAACAACAACAACAACAACAACAACAACAACACCAGCACAAAAAGCAAACGCCCCGCAACAAGCACAACGACCCTCCCCGAAGAACTCGGGCACGAGCTATCCCTCCCGTCGCCACCACCGCACGGCTCCGCAATCCAAGACAGCACGAGCACGAGCACCGCCAGCCCCGCCTCGCCCACCCACTCACAAGCACAAACAAAATCCCACGCCCATCCCCGCCGCCGCAAATCAATCATCACCGCAACGCCCGAGCACCACGAGATCTGCTGGCCGGAGCCACGGGCAACTACCACGACCACCTCCTCCAAAGACAACAACGCAACCGCCAGCGCAAGCGCCGACGACGCCAACGACTTCGTCTCCCGCGGCGGCTCCTGCATCATCTCCCCCTCGGGCGACATCCTGGCGGGGCCCATCTGGGAAACCGACGACGACGCCGGCGCTTCTCTTTTAGCAGCAACCGTCGACTTCGACGACTGCGTCCGCGGCCGCCTCGATCTCGACGTCGGTGTTGGCGGGTCGTATGCGCGTGCGGATGCGTTTGAGTTGGTGGTTAGGGGGCTGGATTTGAGTCCGCCGCCTTAGGTCGGTGGGTGAGGGGAGGAACTTGGTGGGGAGGGGGAGGGGGGGATTAGGTGGTTTATTTTTGTGGTCTATGTATGTAGTTGTAAGAAGGGAAGAAAAGGAAAGTAAAACGCCGCCGCTATGCCTTGCTATGCCAATGTGTCTATGCGTTAATTAAGACCAGATCAGACTGTTCGTTTTTGTGTGTGTGTGTGTGTTCCTCTCCTCCTCTTTCTTTCTTTCTTTCTTTTCTTTTGTCTCTAGGTCACGTCTCTTCGTTTTCATTCTTCATTTTCCCATCCATCCCCCTCCCCGTCCCACCTCGTTCTCCCTCCCGCCACATCCCAACCCACCGCCCCTCACGGCCCCGCCGCAAACTTGCTCTTCGCCCTCAACGCGGCGCCATACTTCCACAGCAAAAACGGGGCCGGCAGACCCAACGCCAGCGCCACAAACCCCAGCAAGCTATTCCCCCAGCCATTGCCCAGGGCCTGATACATATAGGGCGCAAAAAGCGGAAATCCGAAACCCGCCAGACTCCTCAATACCGTCGCAGCACTAACCGCGCTGGCCGCAAACCGTTGGTAGCTATCCACCAGGTACGTCTGGATGCACTGAAAGCAGATAATGACGCCTGCAGCGAAGATGGCCGCCCCAATGTCCGGCATGATCCAGTGCACTTTTGCGTCGGCGCTCCACCCGTACCAGAACAGCCCGATGGGCACGAGGAACGAGCCCGGCACCATGAGCGGGACGCGGAATTCGGGGCGCCCCGTGTTGTTGTTGCGCGCTTTGAGGCGCCGGTAGATGCGGTCGTTGACCGGGGCGCATATTTGCGTGCCCAGGAAGAAGCCGAGCCCGAGCGCGATGTAGTTCAGCCCGGAGATGCCGGTGCTTTCGTTGTACGTGCCGGTCCAGAGCGTGGGGAAGGTCGAGAGGACTAGGTACATGAGCCCGTAGAGGAATGCCACTGTGGGGGGTGGGCGTGGTTAGTAAGGTGTGTGTGTGTGTGTGTGTGTGTGTGGTTTGGTGTGGTGGGGTGGGTATGGGGGAGGGGAAGCGTGGAGGGGACGCGACGTACTGTACACGGCCAGGGCCTGGATAATCAACTGCGTGCCGAGCAGCCTAAACGGGCGGAAAAACGCCGTTCTTAGCACGTTGCCCAGCGTCTTCTCCGAGTCGAACTCAGTCCTGAGCTTCTCATTCCCGGTCTCACGCCTTAGCTTCGCAGCCTTGCGCTTCAGCAGGACAGGCGCGTACGTCTCTTGCAAATACAGCAGCCCGACAACCTGGATGACGGCGTCGGCGATGCTGGTGGCCCAGAACGTCCACCGCCACGTCGTGCGCATGGTGATGAAGCCGCCGGCAATGGGGCCAACGGCGGGCCCGATCAGCGGCGCAAGACTGTACACGCTGATGGCCTTGCCGCGCTCCTCGGGGCGGAACATGTCCGACAGGACGCCGCCGCCGATGGCGAGCGGCGCCGAGCCCCCCAGCCCCGCCAGGAACCGGAACGCCATCATTTGCCCTTTCGTCGCTGCGAAGCCGCACCCGATGTTCCAGGCGAGGAACCACAGGTTCGCCAGCTGCAGCACGTACACGCGCCCGTACAGCTCGGACATCGGGCCTAGGAAGAGCGGGCCGATCGCGTACGCCAGCACGAAGATGGACAGCATCAGCGCGGTTTCGATCTCGGAGGTTACGCCGAAGTCGCGCGCGATGGTGCTCAGTGCCGGCGCGACCATGGACGACGACACGGGCGAGATGAAGGTGAAGAACGACACGGTGATGCACGCTGCCCATTTGCGGCCGATGGGCCAGTTCTTGGGGTTTTCGGGGTCGTCGCTGCCAAAGGAGATGACGTTGGGGTCGCGGGCCGAGCGCGCCGTGCGCACTTTTTCGATGGGTTGTTCGGGGTCGCGCTCGTCGGGGATGCCGTCTCTGACCTCGGCGACGCCGTCCTTCTCGTTCTCCTCCGACTCGGCCGTCACCGTGTGCGCCGAGGAGCTGCTGCTGCTGCCATGTCCTGCCTCCTCCTCTTCAATTTGGTCGTCGTCGTCCGCGCCGGCGCCGTGGTCGTGGTGGTACAGGCCCGTGTCGTCGAGGTGTTGGGCCGAGTAGAGGCGCTGCAGATCGAGGCTCGAAGGGCGACTAGGGCGGGAGCGGGCGCGCTCGAGACCGTCAGCCATGGCGAGAGCTTGGCGATGCTTGGCTGGGCTTGTTTTTTTCTTATTTTTTGTTTTTTGTTATTTTTTCGTCACCACGCACGCGAGCCAGGCACACCAATAACAACAACAGGGGCGGGCGGGCTCCATCGCGTATATATAAGCACTCGGCGGCGGCGGTGGGAGGCGACGGCCCTAAGCCGCGGGATTAACGCCCTAAAATCCACTCCGAGGTGTGTACTTTAGGTAGATGGATGGATGCGCGGAGGACGGACTTTCCGACCGCGCTGTGCAGCGTTTGCATTATTGTTTCCCTCCTATGTATGTACGAGTAGCCGCAGGCCGACTGCCTAGGTTATTCTGCTGCCACATCAGTCAGCAGGCATCAGCATCAGGCACAGCTCGCGCGACTGGACTCGGACTCGGACACTCGGACTGGCCCTGGCCCGCCCGGCGCAGCTTCTCGGCACTTGCTTGCTTGCTTGCTTGCATCGCTGGCAGTGGCGCGCAAAGGACGCCGCGAGGCTCCGCGGTGCGCGGGCCCCCTCGAGACCAACGACCGGGCCAGCCCCTGGCTGCTTCAGCCCTACCACTATGTACGTACGGGCATCGTACTTGCGTGGTATTCTTATCTGCCGACGCCTCCTTCCATGGCCCGACCGGGGGCGCGGCCGAACACCTCAGTCCTGCGCTGCTGTTCCCGCCCCCGGGCCCCGCCGTCTCCCGTTACATACGCCATCTCGCGCTCATGCTCCTCAGCCTCTCCAGCAGCACTCGATCCATTCCCGGCCCTTGTGGCGCTTGAGCAGCAGCACGAGCTTCGGCTGCTGCTGATGCTGCTGCTGTCGCTGCACTAGCGACGCGAACGCGACGCGCGCGTCCCGCTGCCGGAACACGAGCACCGATGCCCAGCGCCCGCGCACATAGCCGGCTCTGGCGCTGGCAATGGCACTGCCGCTGCGTCTGCGTTTGCTCCTCGTCCCTGTTGTTGTTGTTGTTGTTGTTGTTGTTGTTGTCTTCACGCCATAGCCGTACGCCCCGCTGCCCCAGCTCTCTCTCCTCTTCCTCGCTCCTCCTCCTCTTGCACCACCACCACGGCCACGGCCACTAGCGTTGCCGCGCTCGAGCGGAGCGAGAGCGAGAGCCTCGTCTTCAGGAGTGAGAGCGAGAGCCTCATCTTCAGAGATGCAGAACGCCCGCACCTGCCGCTGCCACCGCCGGCACGTGGCGCAGGTCGCGCGGAAGCAGGGCCGCGACAGCCGCATGCCGTGCGCGCCGGCGGGGAGGAAGCGGTGGGTTTTGAGGGAGCAGGAGCGGGGGTGGGGGCGGGGGTGGGGGTTGGGGGGCATGGTTGTGTGTTGTGGGTTTGTGTGTGTAAGGGTGTGTAGGTAGTTGTGTTTTTGTTTTAATTGGAACCTGTACGTGGATGTCTAGATGTGAATGTCTACGGATTACATTCTCGGAAGAAACAGCTGTGCTGCTTATTTAAAGATAAGACAATGAAGGCGACGGAATGTGCAAGATGGGTATAGAGGCGTCAGAGAATAGATAATAGACAAGGGCTTAGGCGCCGGGACAATGCATGGTATGCTACAAAGAAACCCCGTTTCTTGAAGACTGGCTGTGTGCGAGCAAGCTTCTTTTCTGTCTATTTTTGTCTAGACAAAGCATCGTGCGTGAGGACAAAGAAAAGACTTGTTTGTTTGTTTGTTGGTTTGGTTGGAGTGTTTTGGTGTGAAACTGCTGGAAGGTACATGGCATACATACCTGATTGGCGTTGGCAACGGAGGTGGAGGAAAGGAGATGAAGGCGTCACGGAAAAGTCAAGAGAGACAGCGAAAAGGAAGGGAGACCGCGGTGGGTTTGGCTGGAAACATGTACATGGGAGAGCGGTCTTGGTACCGCACCAGTTCGCTGCGATTCAGGTAAGTAAAGAAGCCACCCTGATGCGAGTGATGGATGGCCGTGAAACCAGGGATGGGAAATAAGCGGCTGTACGGCTGCGGAAGTGCGATGGGATGATGGTGAGATGGTGAGATGGTGGTGGGAGGGGGGTGTTGAGGACGGCAAGCAGGGAAGCAACGGGTGGGCAGTGTTTGCGGAGGAGCAGGGAGCTGAGCTGCAAGTCACATCGCAGACAAGATGTACTTACCTACAGAGTAGGTGATGATGAGATGTTGGGGGAAGCGCCTGGTGGGACACAAAACCGCGACCCGGACGCCGCGACCATCTCACCACCACCACCAACATCGTCAGATACGTATGCTCATGCGACCGTCCTCCATCTCTGCGGTATTCTATGGCGAGCCCAATTCTGCGGCTTCCTGCACGTGCAAGCGGCCTGCAGAGAGTCAACGCACTCGCACATGCCGCAGCCGCCCTCCGGGTACACGGGTAGCGGAACCAAGGGACAGGCGGCAGCGACCATGTACATACAGTACCTCAAACGCGAGCGGCTTCAGGTACCAAGCATTTACCTTCATCTCTTCTCTCAGTCTCCGCCGCCAACAAGTAGTCTTTCACGATCAGATACTCGACCACTTGGCCAAGCATGCGCCCGTAAGCGCCAAGTCCGCATCAGTGCGACGTCGCTGTTTATGCTAAAGTCCTGCTCGAGCCTCGTATTAACAAGGCGCCGCGCATCTCGAGACTCCGGCGATTACCCGAATAAGCTCCATTGCTTCCGAACAGGCTGGGCTCGGGAGCGGCTTGGGCGGAATTGCTGACTGTAGGTGGGTTGATGTCGTTACACTTTGCTGTAGCCTGTGTTTACGGGGCAGCAACCTGGCGAAGCTCGGGAAACGAGGCATAAAACGTTGTGGTGTCCCACGTAGACGCCCTCGTCGCTGCATACCTATCCATATACTTGCATCCGTACAGTACACTACCTTCAACCAGCTCACCATGCACATCCCAACAGTCCTCCTAAGCGCAATTTGCTTCTTCGCCCTCACGGCCACTGCCGCCGAGTCCGCCGAGCCGGCCACCGTCTTCGAAGTCTCCAACATCGTGTCCACCCGCGGCCTCATAAGCAACTACGCGACGCTGTACTTCCGCGTCTGGGAAGACAATCCCCTCGCCAACACGACCGTCGCCTGCCAGATATCAACCGCGAACGCAAACACCACTGACTACGTACGCGCCACCCCTGCCCCGCTATCCTATCCTGAAAGCTTACCCTGAGTCCACTAACTCTCTCCGCTTCGTGCAGATACCGTGCTCGGAGCAAGACGACACTTGGAGCTTCTACCTCGCGGACTTCGACAGCAATGGCTTCAGCAACTTCACGCTTGAGCTTAGGCACGCGTTCACGGATCTGTATACGCAGTACGTAACCCTGGCTTTAGTTGATAGGGCAGCTGCTAATATGTATGCTGCGGTGTCTAGCACGTTCCGTTGGCGGTTTGCGCGCTTGACGGAAACGCGGCCCTCGGCGTGTAGAGAGGTGGGTCTTGGTGCTGAGCGCTGTGAGTGGGAGTCTAGGAATGTGGAGGTCTATAATGAGATTGCGGCGCATTTGCCGTGAGGAGCGCGTCTGCTGGGGAGGTGTTAAGACTTTTGCGATGTGGGGTATGCGGTTGGCTAAATGCTGGTTTGCTAGGAGAATGAAGATGGAGGCTTGTTTGCTTACGACTTTGTTCCGCTGATTGTCTTTTGTTTTATCCCTGCTCAATCCTTTTCTGTGGAATGCTTCGCTCAATTAACTGTTATCAGGCCTCGGTCTGGTGGGTTTTCTGCAGTCAGCCCTGCTTTGAACAAATCTTGTAAGCGACGTTACCCCGCAGATTCTCCTTCCCCACTTCGAAATGGTACGGATATGTATGTGGCAAAGAAGCCAAAGGTTGGGAACGAAATGTGAAGTGGGTGTTTTCGGAGTAAGAACAGAGAAGGCTGACAGGACCATCGGCCCTGAACACCTGTGTGGATGAAAAAAAAAAAAAAAAAAAAAAAAAAACATTATCGGCGCGATACCGCTATAGAGGACCCTCCCGACCTAAGAGTTTATCATGAAAGTGTCGATGTTGAGATGAGGACTATAGCAATCGTTTATTTGGAAGTTGATATCAAGCCACTGATTAATCGGAGGCTATTGGGAAGAATGAAAACTATCCCCGGTGAGATTGTGAATACAGGGAGAAGGTGAGACGGTAGCTATAGTAGAAGAGGCTTTGCTGGGAATAAAGCTTTTTCCCGCAGCACACTTCACTGACTTCGAGGCAAAGTGAAATTGTATAAGCCGTTGAGGAAGCAACAGTACCGGTCGAACGCAATAACTTGCTCGAGCATTAGCACTAGAAGTAATGATGTAGAGCCTTTGTACGCTATATATCTTTCAGCTCAATCACTCGTTCGTTTTTCCTTGTGGAGGCTGTGGAAGGGACGTAGTAGAGTATGTTTAGGCCCCGGATAATTTGCCCACCCCTCAACTACATATTGAGTAACTACCTAGAGAATACTTCTTAGGTAGTTATAATAACCTTTTACACTATAGCTAATAGACACTATATAATTATATAAATGTAAAAATATGCGAGTAGCAGAGTATACTACGAGTGTATAGAGGTATATATATATACGACTACTAGAGTAGCTACGAGGGTATAAAAACAAAATATTCGAAGGATATAAAGGTACTTATAAGGGTATAGAGACCTAAGATCTTAAAGACTAGAAAATACGTTATGTAATTCTGTAGATGCTATCACGTAGGGTGGGTAAGATATCTAGAGGAGGTGGGTAAATTATCCGGTGCCTATGTTTAACCCCTTTTTTTAGTTTAGAGTTCGATCTGTATTTTTATAGTACTGGAAGAAAAGGATAGGATTGGATTTTTGCTTTTTAATTTTTATCATTAGCCTGAAACCGAGAACGATAATGTCAAAAGGAAGCCCAGGAAAATTTAACTACCCCGCATTCACTATGAAACCCGCTTGCAACCAAACCTCTCGGATTATTGGCTGCTATTAAAAGTTGAGCCAATGAAAAAACATGGAAATTCTTACCCCTTGCTTATGCAAGCTAAGAATAGCTAATCTCGCCGCGACCCCCACCCGATCGCTCAATGACGCTATCGCTTGCACCAAGTTTAGAGGCAATAAAGCTAGCAGCGGGAGCCTTGAAATTTTTTCTTCTCCATAGGCTTTTGTACTGAGCAAAAAATTATGGATTCGTCTAGTTTCGACGACTCATCCAGCCATTACAACATCTATACTGGCTTCTGGATCAATTGGTCTCGTGGTCCTGTTTATGGGGCTACAATAACAACACCTCGCCAGGACGGAACAATTTCGATCGCACTTCTGGCTCTGTTCGTCAGCATAGTCGGGACACACTTCTGGAACATTCTCTGCTTCTGTTTACATTACGGTAATTCGTCATCCAAGCCACAAGATGGTCTGCATCACCAAAAACAAGCCATACTTCGGAATTCGGCAAATGGGTCGAGCGGACTCTGGAATCTACTGATGGTTCTGAATGCATGGGGGTGGAGCGGAAGAGCCGCAAGACCTTTTCGTCGGATTTTACCGCTTATCGTCATCGCCATGTGCCACATTGCGGCCTTCAGTGTCGCAGGTACATTCTCATCTAAGATAGCAACTGCCGCCGGGGACGAAGTACTTATTTCCAGCCCAAACTGCGGTATCTTGCACGGAGAAAGCGATTCCGAAGTCTCAGAACTGGCCGCCTATCTGAATTCCTACAAGGCGCGGCTGATGGCAACCCACGCAGCCTACGCTCAACAGTGCTACAAAAATGCGTCGGAAACAGCGGGCTGTCGCTCGTTTATAAAGCAAAATATCCCCACTGAGACCACTAGAAACGTGGCTTGCCCATTCGACAAAGACATGTGCCTATCAGTAGACGGCAATATCCGTTTCGAAACCGGCTACCTTGACAGCAATGATGACTTCGGACTCAATACGCCTCCTGAAGAACGAGTTCAACTCCGACGGGTATCCACCTGCGCACCCATTACTACTAAAGAATACCGTAGACGGGGAAAACTCTTCAACACAAACACGTCGTATATTCAATATGAATATGGACAAGCTGTAAATTTCTGGGAAGGCAACAACTACACTTACAGATACCCAGAGATCACTCCTAACTGGGATATACCGAGTGCAAACACAGATTACATACTTGGGTAAGCAATCATGTCGGTATCTACAACTCGTTGCTAGCACTTCTGACGGCTTTGAGCAGTGGCATGGATGCGACAGTGATAAACGGGACAATGAACAACACAAACACCGATTTTGTTCCAATCGCTGCATTGCAGCAAAAGGATGCAGACCTTCACTTGATTTTCCTTTCTGCAAACTCGATCATATTCGCACAGGAAGTGAATGATCTATGGTTCTCGGCCCATCGAAATGTGTCACAAATATTCTACTCGGATATCGGGGAAGTTGAAGGCACATTAGACGCAATCGTTCAGGACGATGCTGCCTCAGTGCTGGCTTGCACGGTCAAAGAGCAATATTGCAATCCGAACCTTCCAGAAGGGAACCGATGCGCGCCGTTTGGGGGCGAATATGAATCCGCAGCTTTGGCTGAGCACCTATGGACAAACCAGAAGCAGCTGGATAATTTTCGTTGGGTTGATGGGACCATCAAGAGCTACCGTCCCTCTATGCACAACGTTGTATACACACTTGGATCTTCAGCCCTGCTGGCAAGACAAAGCCTCACAGAAGGAATTCAGGGAGCGCTAGTGGACAATCAGTGGCAGCTGGAGGCGGAGAACTGGCATAAAGTCTCCATGGCCGCCATGCAAGGCATTATGAGAGAGGTTGCGACGGGACCCTCGGACCAAAGCGTGGAGAAATGGCTCGTCAAGCCCAACAATACCCAAGAACACCTTCTGTGCGGCAATCAGGTATGTTTAAGACACTCCACGCCATTTTCAAGGTCACGCAAGGACTCTTAGTGATTGTACATGCTAATAAAACCCTATAGAAAATTGTGAGCGGCGAATACTTTAATTTTTCCGTCTTGGGCCTGGCGATCACTCTCACGGTTGGCGTCTTAATCATCCTTCTCTCCTATACCATCGCACCACTACTGGCCTGCATACAACATCGGCGACGCAGCCCCTACAACCCATATGCAAGGCTTGAGTGGAATGCAAATGGAATGCTGCAGCTGCAAAGGCTGGCGCATGAAGAGCAAGGGGTCGGCACGTGGGACCGTTGTGCTGCTGATGTGCCCGTTACAAATAAAGGAGACAAGCTGGCCACACTAGACCTCGAGGACTTGGATCATCCGAGATTGATGGTGAAGGATTTTGGCCGGATGGATGATAGGAAATCTTTGTTTGCTGTTCATGAGCGGGAAACATTAACAGCATCGGACGGCTCGGATGACGGGATCGAAAGATAAAACGGCATACCGTAGAGGGTTACTGTCTTCACTTACCAACTAAAGTTGCTGTTTTATGAATATTAGTTTTATTACTTTAAGTCGGATTGTTCACCTTTTAATCATTCATTTGTAACGACAATGACCAAGCTAACGTCCGTCACCATAAAGCGAGATCCACCGTCTTACGAGATGGTAATGCTTGTACGGAGTAGAAGAAGATACCTAGTTAAGATATATAGAGGCTCTATGCGCTCTAAGACCTTTTCACCTATACCCGGGACTCGGGCTGGGAGCTAGGCAAGGAGTACTCTGTAGGTACTGCTTGTATCGCCCTCTATCTCGCTATACGGTGGATCTCGGTTCGCGGTGATGGACGTTAAACAAGCTTCAGAAGCAGTTTTGCCAGTTTTCTAAACCAACACAAACCCCGGTTGCCGATCTCGCGGCCGCAAAGTTGCAGACCCAGGAACTTAAACGGAGTGGGGGCCGACACGCTGTTCAGCTCGTAAGGCGACGAGGAACTAACCTTGACGTCGACCAGGTCAACTCCGTAACATAGCATCAGCTTAAATACAGAAGCTGATACGTAGAACTTCAGAGGCCGAGAAAAACAATTCGCAGCAATCGAAGCTATGGTAACGCGCAGAGTGGGGGCGGAGGTATTGGCTCTGAAGCGGGTCAATTATATCTGGAAATACCTCCGAAGCACCTTCCTAATGCCGCCAAAGCAGCGAAAATGAATGGTCGATCTATCATCCTTCGCTAGTTTGCTGCAAGATACCGTCATTCTCCGACTACGCGCACTTTTCTTCAATTACCCCGCTCAGTTCTGCGCATTCTTCATACTAACATGTTCGACTCATAATCATCGACACACATACTAATACGGCATAATGTTCAAAGCTTTCTTCTTCTTACTACTCTGGTTGCACTATGTCGCAGCGGGTTAGTTTTCCTTGAAAATGTGCCTAGAATGGCGTGAGTAGTATTAAACTGACAAAATTCCAAAGAATGCTCTGGGGCAACAACAATATCTGAGACTAGCGCTTTGTCCGCTTGTGCTACATACTCCGGCGAAATCACACTTTCCACGTCTATTTCAGGCGATGTCAACCTGGACGGACTAGAAGTCATCTTGGGCAATCTAACCGCGTATCATGCCCCAAATCTAACTTCCATCTCGGGCAAGGACCTACGCTATTTGGATAACATCATTCTCGAGGACCTAAGCAGTATAACGGATGTAAATTTTCCCCGCCTAACCAGGATACAAGATTTCGTACTACTCGGGCTTAACTCACTTCCACGCCTGAACTTCTCAACGCCAATTACCTCGATTAGGGTAGTTAACATTGTGAATACGTCTCTTACTACGATCGATGGGCTTGGCCTTGACAAAATCCAGAGCGCAGACTATATAACTGTTACGAACAACCCTGTACTGGAAAATTTTAGCTTGCCAGTACTTAAGGAACTAGCTGGACCTGCATTTTTCGTTCATAATGGCGAAAACTTCACAGTAGACTTACCTGTACTATCAACAATGATAGACCTCTGGCTAGATACCGTTTCTCATGTATCAATGCCCTCATTGAAAACGATCAACGGATCCCTTAACATGACAAGAGCGGATATCAACACCCTTTCGCTACCCCTGGTCCAGGAAATTATGGAAATAAATATCTGGAATGATTCGGATCTATACAACATCTCGATGCCAGAGCTAGCTTCAATTGGGGGCCGCATGCGCATTGAGGACAACCCGAGATTAGCATCACTTACACTGGAAGCACTTGCAAACATACGCAACGACACTACCTTGACGGGGAACTTTACTAGGTTAGCCCTTTAAGTGAAGCCGATCTGAACGAACCCATGCTAACATGAGCCCTTTAAGTGTATCCTTTCCAAGCTTACAGACGCTCGGCGGCCATCTCGATGTGACAACAAGCGAGGAGTTAGACTGCTCTTCATTTGAAGGCATGGCCAAGTCAGGGAACATCACAGCTGGATTACAATGCAACAGCGCAGGCAACTCTGTCAGCGTGGCACCTTCGACCCCATCAGAAACCGCAGATCCAACACAAGGCAATAATTCGCTGACCACAGGAGCCAAGGTAGGGATTGGTGTTGGTGTTGCCGGCGGTGTAATTGGGGCTACCTGCGCCGGGATCCTCGTTTTTATGCTCCGCCGCAACCGGCAAAAACGTCTGACAGTGGGCGAGACGGACAAGGACGAAACCCATCAAAAGCCCGCTGATGCTGTACCGCCAGATCCAGCACAGGAGCTCGGGTCAAGCAATATGCAGGAGTTGGAGGCCAGTAAGCCAGTGAATGAAATGGACGCGCCGAGAGGGATCGTGGAGGCTCCAGAACAAGAGGCTGTCGAGATGCCGGCAAATGAGCGTGTGGGTGAACTAGAAGGGGATACCCACCTGGAGAAGAGGACATCCGCTTAGAGGATTTGAAGTAAATAATCGTATTCCACAGGTATCCGGCTTGTCTTACACTACATTGTCTTCCCCAAAGTCTTTGACAACGCTCCGTGGCTCAGTGTATTCGCCGATTCCGGTGAAAGGGATCGCCAGTCCAAACCCGGAAGGTCCACCGACTTTCAACCCCTGCTCGGTCTTCCACAGTGGGTGTGAGGGCATCGCGATAACACTTACAACCAACCCGTACCGCAGGTCTTGTGATCCAATTGCTTCTCCATCTTGTCCCAAAATTGAGATCAAGTCCGGAACCGTGCATACAACTTCCTCGCTATCTGATCCTCCGGTCGAGTCTGTGTATGCGGCATACAAATATTCGTTCTGGAATGGGATGACCATGTGCTTGTCCCATGTCGGACTTTGAGGAAAAGATTCATCTTTCACTGGAGCGAGCAGAACGCTTCCCATGGTGTAGCCGCCGCTGACATCACGCCGTACGTCAACGACCTTGCCACTGAAGAGAAGCTTCCCGGGGTTGACGGCAAACTACGGGTGCATACGTTAGTTTTACCCCGAAAGTTTGAAGAGAACGGGTGGCAAGCAAGATCAAATCTTAAGTGAAAATAACTCACGATCGCATGAACATAATTGGTTTTCTTTTTACGCGACATGTGTACAGCACGTCCGATGTACCAGGCCTGCGAAATGGTATGCGGAACTCCATGCTCTCTGATGGCAGAGCCACGAAGCGGGCATGCGCACACTGCACATCCAAGCCCGAGTTCGATTGCCGTCGTCCGCAACATCGATTCTACCCGGGTAGGTGACTCTGCATTCTTCACACATCCATTAGGTTCTTGCGACAAACGTAGCAGAGCAAAATTCGTACCATGACGATTGAGGCGTTGCCACGAGCATCCGTTATCGCGGCCGGGGTTATTGGATGGCCGTTGATATACAAAGTTGCTGATCTGGTGAGCACTGGCTGACAAAGTATGTATATGATGGCATGCGAAAAACTCACCGTGGTACATTGTTGGATAGGCTCGTCCCATGGCGTCGCCATCGATGACTGGAACATTATACTCAACACCTGTGGGGAAAGCGGACAAACCATTTCCACCACCTCTGTAATGTTGTTAGTAGACAAACAGAAAGTGGGTATAGGAAAACGAACATTTCGTCAAGAAATAGAGCATCGAAGGTCTGGTATCCCTGCAGTTTGAGCAACGTGTTTATGCCCTTCGAGATCTCATGACCACCTGAGATTCTCTCGTTGATTACGCTCGGTGCGCCATACCAAGATCCAAAACAGATCAAATCGGAGTCTTTAACTGTCAATGGAGAGACCACACGCATCTTCCCTGCACCGCCTGATCGTAAAGTTTGAAGTGCTTTCAGAAGTTCGTAGTGAGTTGGACCACCGCCTCCTGTTCCGAGAACACCGGCGCCCGTTGCAATGAGCTCAAGATCCACTTCTGAGACATACCATACTTGATCCTTGACGCTTGGTCGATATTGCTCAAGGTCAACATTGAGAGATGGCTTGGTGGTCGGGTCCAGGGCATCGTGAAGCGCAATCTTCTTTCCTTCAAGTTCTTCCTCTTTATCATAATCATCGCAGAACTCAATTTCGTTGCTGTTTTTCTGGTAAGTGTTTCCTTCTGGGATCGACAACCTTCCTACTGCCCTGACCTGCAGCCGAATTGCCCGATTCGTGGAGTACTGCAGAGGAATCTTATTGACTTCAACGATTTTGACATCCTGCGGATCCGCTCCTTTGCGGATCGCTTCACTGGCCGCTTTCTGACACGCAGATGTGACGACAGCTTTTTCATCTGCGCCTTCAAGGATTTCGATGACATCGACGTCACCAGACACCTTGGCGATTGCTGCACCTACTGCATTTGCTGCATCGTGATGGACTGGTTTCGTCACTTTCGCAACACCTTCCAAGCTGCTGGATACTAGGAGAGAGCCTCCACCGACAAGAAGTACATGGACTGGTGCCGCCGACACCCTCATCCGCTCGATTACAGTCTCGATCATTTTCTTGGTCTTCTTACTCGCGAGTTCCACGACCTCACGAGGCACAGTCGTGGTGAAATTGCGGTCGCCAAGCTCAGCGTCGCCGGATGCCACCGCAATGTCGGTCATGGTAAGTGTAGGGCCGCCAAATACGAGTGCTTCAGTGGTAAGGAAGTGACCCACTGAGCCTGGCCCGATTGTCAAATCACTAGCCGCGGCTCCGAATTCGACTTTGCTACCACCTCCCAGGCCAATCGAGGCCACTTCCGGCATAAAAAACACGGTCCGTATACCACCCACTTCGACAAAGCCGGGAGCTTGACGAGGGAAGCCAGAAGGTAGTAATGCACAGACGTCAGTCGTGGTGCCGCCAATGTCAATAATGAGGACTTGAGATTCCTCTCCACCTCCGTTAACATGTTCTTCTCCCGTATCGGACACAGCCTTTGGCTTGTCCAAGCCAGCAAGGAAAGCGGCACCGGTCATACTATTCGTGGGACCGCTGGCAAATGTCTTGATCGGATAGTCCACTGCGGTGTCTGCTTCCAACAATGTGCCATCATTCTGCGAAAGATAGAGGGGACAGCTGAGGTCCAGCCGCGCCATAGCACGCTTGAAGCCGCGAATGGTTTTTCTTGCCGTACTGAGTATTGCCGCGTTCAATATTGTTGCATTCTCACGCTCGACGATGCCCGTGGTTCCAAGGTTCCGTGAGCAAACCACGTCCAAATCCGGTGCTGTCTCCAAGATAATCTTCTTGCATGCCTCTTCGTGGATTCCAGAGTGATCTAGGGGAGAAAAGACGCCCACGAGAGCAACACTACGTACTCCGGATGTGACGATGGCAGCTGTTGTCTTGCGTATCTGATCATGGTCCAACGGCGCGATCTGGCGACCATCAATTTCGAGACCGCCATCAAGGTAGTAGGCTCCCCCATCAAGAACGCGTCTCAGGCCGACGGTGAAGTCAGAGAAAGGCGGAATCTGGCGGGTAAAAGGGCCGCAGAGCCTGACGACGGCTACGCGGAAAAGCCGACGGGCGTCTGCTTCCACCAAAGCATTGATGAAGTGAGTCGTTCCGATGGTGACGCTGAGCACGCTTTGCTTGCAGACTTTGGACTCTGCGAGAACATTCTGGATAGCCTTCTCGATTCCGCTGGTTATGTCTGGCGTTGTTGCGGCTTTGAAGGAGGAAAGGACACCGCGGTTTGGGTTGTTGAATGCTGTGACGTCAAGGATTGCTGCGTCGGAATTGGTTCCGCCGACGTCGACGCCAATGCGGTACATAATTATGTACGTTGCCGAGTGCTGGCCCTGGTATGATGTGTTTCGTGTAACAAGCTGTCAAGCCTCAATCGAGCACTTCGGCGACATTTATATATAATTTATATGTGGGTATTTTCAATTTCAAAGACTCGTGCCTTAACGGCCAAGGCCTCCAATTAGCATAGATAACACAGTATTATGCCCATTCTGGAATGAAATAGAGTTTGTTGGAGCTTATCTCGGCACAGTGAGGTAGAAACCGATAGAGCGGTTCTCGGTTACATGAAGCGGGGAACCGACTGGGGGTCAATCTTGCTTGGATCTCAACCGAGCACCCTACTGGCGTTTGTCTTCTCTCTTCTATAGTAGACAGACGTTCGCATAGAAATGGTTTCCGAGATGAAAGATATCAATCGTTCTATCATCAAGCGGCTTGAACAAGGCCAGGCCGACTAGCTTATCGTTTGACTGGCCTGGTTTTTGACCATTATCCTCCCTTCCAGCCACCGCCTGTCACTAAGATCCTTTTCTTTTCAACCACTCGCTTTGGTTTGTCTGCCGAAGTACCCATACCGCCGCTATGGCTCTACGATCTTGGATTTCCCGAGCGCAGCTTAAATCTGTTTCGGGGTGGATCGTAAGTGGCTAGAGCACTCACTCTCCTTTGTTGTTCATTGTGTGACAGAGATCACTTAATCTAGATGCAGAGCTAATTCACATTTCAGAATAATGATATCCGGCCTTTGGAATCTGGGAGAAGAACTTGGAATTTTCTCACTTTCCACAACTACTGTAAGGCATCAGTGAGACGGCTTTGACACAAATATTGATTAAAAGGTACGAACAGGGCTTCTAGTTAACTGCAACATCACGAGTTACCTTACCGGTAGCGCGTTGATCCCGTTGGGGCTGACGTGGTGGCAAGCAGTCATAGGTAAGTCATTACTCAGAATTCATTGGCTTGCACTAACCATGTAGCCATTGTCGTTGGAAACCTTCTCGCTACGGTTGCCGTCGTTCTGAATTCACTCCCCGGAGCCTATTACCATGGCAAGTCTACACGGATTGAACTTCCACTCTCTTACTAATTATCTGAGTAGTTGGCTTTCCCGTCATAAATCGCACGGTATGGGGAATGTGGGGTTCATTATTCCCCGTATGTAACCGTATCTTCCTATCACTGATTTGGTACGGCTTCAATTCCTGGATCGGCGGCGAATGCATCTACCTGATTCTCCTATCCTGGGATCCAAACCTGGAGCAGCATATCCCCAACCACATGCCCGAAGACGTCGGCATGACAACCGCATCATTCGTGGCATACATCGTTTTCTGTGTGATATCCTTGCCGTTGATCTGGACCCGGCCCCATCGCCTCCAAAATTTCTTCTACGTCGCTTCGAGCATAACAATTATATTTTTCATCGTGCTATTAATCTGGGCCTTGGCGACAATGGGCCCCGCCGGCTTCGGCGACACACTGAGTAACAATACGGCAATCCCCAAGACTGGAGGTCCTAACAGCGTGAGCTGGCTCATGGTGTATGGCGTGGTGTCGACCATTGGCTCCATCTCGGCCGGCATCCTGAACCAAAATGACTACGCACGGTTTGCAACGAAACCCAAATTCGCTACCTGGGGCCAGGCACTTGTATTTCCCTTCTACGGTACTTTGACACCTGTAGTCGGCATTCTGGTCACGGCTGCAACACAGCACCGGTTCGGGGGCACCGCTATCTGGGACCCGCCGACTTTGTTCCAGCAATTACTGACACAGAACAACAGCGCAGGGACGCGCGCGGCAGTGTTCTTCACTGGGCTTTGCCTCTCCGTCTCACAGCTGGGTCTTAATGTCCCTGGCAATGCGCTTTCAGGCGGCTTCGACCTCGCCGCAGTGTTTCCGAGATACGTGAGCCTTCGACGCGGCGCCTACATCACTGCCGTCTTGAGTATTGCCGTCAACCCCTGGCAGCTAGTCAACACAGCCACCACGTTCCTAACCGTGCTGTCCAGCTACAGCGTCTTTCTGGGCCCAATGACCGGCCTCATGGTCTCGAGCTACCTGCTCGTCCACCGCCAGAAAATCAATGTTGACCACCTCTACATTGGCGACAGAACCAGCATCTACTGGTTCACATACGGAACTAACTGGCGCACAATTGTAGCAGTAGGTACCACTGACATCCACTAATCTTGAACAGCAGAAATACTTTTACAGTATCACTGACCTGCACAAACAGTGGCTACTCGGCGTAGGACCAAGCCTACCAGGCTTCATAGCCGCAGTCAACACATCCGTGTCCGTTCCGCCCGGTGCAACAGAGCTGTACTACATTAGCTACATCTATGGCTTTCTAGCTTCTGGCTTGGTACTTGCTCTTCTGCATTACATGTTTCCATCACCGCTGCAGGCACAATTTACAGATCAGCCGATTCCGCCGGCCGATATTCGCCGTATGTATCATGAGAAATGGGACGTGACGCTATTTGAGACTACCGAGATCCTGGAGGGCCAACCTCTTGACACTATCAAGGTGGATCACCCTAAGGTGCTCACTGAACTTTGAAATCCTCGAGAGTCACTGGATGTAGCACAAAACCCGACTACATCTCACTTCTCCCCCCTAGTACCTCTCAGTGTTACTCTCAGGCTCTCAAGCATGTCCTATGTAGAAATGAATCTGTGGCTTAGCTCAAGGCAGCTCACCGCTTGAGAAGGGTGCTTTTTTGTTGTTTCTTTTATTTCTGCTTGAATCTCAATGTTAAGCGTTACAGGAACTGCATTTCTCTCGCACAGCCCATACAATTATGCTTTAGTTATAAACTTTAGTGAAACAGGCTGCGGCAAAACATCATTCTTTACAGTGGTCAATGGCTACTCCTGTTTTTCGAAGTTATGCGGTGGTTAACTTAGCGAATGGCGACTTCTTGACTGTAGCCAGCTTATGGCTTTACAAGAGTTGAATGTTATAACCGAGCTTTTTTATAGATATTTAGCGATTGGAGCTGAATAAATATTAAGCCTTGTCTCGACTTCAGCGCTCTCATATTAAGCCATTACATCAGGTTGCCCCGAAGTTTTACATGCACGAGTAAGCTGACTGCTTGGCGCGTGCGACGCATTCACAGAATTATACAGCGCAGCCGCCCATCACCAGGCAACGAGCCTAATACACCGGCTGCGTCTGTGCTTGCATGCACAGCATTAGCGTTACAGCCTCGTTGGTTGCCTCTGAAACCGTACATAAGTGGAAGAAGTACCAACTAATTTTCAATATTGTATTCTTAAGTACCAATGCATAAAGACAACCGCAAACTAAAGACGCGTAAGAATGGAAATGTTGACGGTCAGGCCATATCAGGAGAAATCTCAAGTGGGCTAATGAGTTGTCATGTGCTCTCTGTGTTACCACGAACGGCTACTTGCAGAATTGCTTTACACACCATAGACCTGAAATGTTATCGGTGCGTCTGTAGGTTGTACAATGTTACAAGATAAACGTAAAGACCCACACATGCTTAAGCCAAGACCACCACAAAGATGTAAACGTTCGTACAAATGATGCACAACAGTCAACAGAGCCTTGTGTTACACTTTCCAAGCGGGGCGATGCGTCTTCTTTATAAACGGCAGCAGCGGCTGAAGTGAGATCTGATCCATCCTCCGTTGATCCGTCTTAAAACTCATAACTTTCCTGAGACTTTGGTCTCTATTTTGACTACCTTTTCGATCATGGAGCCTCTTCTTGATGATCTTCGGTTTCCAAACGTTTCCGGTTCTGGGCATACACGCCATCGCTCGGGGAGTACCGAGAGCATCGACTTTGACCACGGAAGCATCTCGAGTTTAGAGAGAAACAATCTAGTGCCAGAGATAGGGGAAGCCGACTGCAATATTTCAACCATTGCCGTCATAGAACAAGATGAGAACACCTCGTACGAGCTGGAAGAACTTCCAGGAAGTCCGACAACACAGCGATCGATGGCCAGCTCCAAGACAGTAGACCTACCAGCTAACGGCGGCTCGAAACAAAAGACCCACAAGACGTGCACCTACTGGCTTCGAAACTGGTGGGTGTGGGAGCTTGGCGGTATGATCATCAGCATTGGCTGTATGGTTACCATGCTTATCCTGCTTCCGTACCTTGACCACAAGCCAGTTGATGAGTGGCATTTCCTCATAGCACCAAACACTATGATATCTACGCTCATTACTATTTCGAAGACGTCCATGCTCCTCACTGTCGCGGAAGGTTTAAGCCAGTTGAAATGGCTTTACTTCAAGACCGCCAAGCGATCTTTACCTGAGCTCGACATCTTCGACGGCGCTAGCCGAGGGCCATGGGGAGCACTAATCTTTGTTTCTCGAATGTCAAAGAAGACTGGAGTTATCCTACCGGTCATAGGGTCTGTTGTCATGATCGCCTCCTTGACAATGGAGCCCTTTGCTCAACAGATCATTTCTTTTCAATCTAAACGAATTGAATTATCCACCAGAGTGGCCTCTCTACGCGTGGCCCATGAATGGAGCCGGAATTATAGCAGTAAGTGCCAACTCAAGAATACACAGAAGGGATCATCTACTAAAGTGCCAAACGAACTACAGGTAGCACACGTAACATGGAATCTGCCTTTATAAAAGGCCTAATTGGCTCTCCACCATCCATCCGCTTTGTTTGTTCTACTGGAAACTGTACGTGGTCCAATGTTTATGTTCTGGGAATATGCAGTGCATGCGCCGATGTCACTAAAGACACTACATGGTCAATCCAAAAATCGAACGAACTACTTCCTCCTATAAAAGACCATTATTTCCAGGCTAAGACTCCAAATAACGTTCTCCTCAACGTTAACCCTGGAGGTAACTGGAGTATGGTTCCGTATAATACAACGGTAAACGGATTGCCTTCGCTTCAACAACGCCAAAAGAATAAGGGTTCCACGTCTCAAAATGGCCCTCACTTGTTTAAACGCCCACCATATGCTTATATCGTGAATATTCCAAGTTTCAGTACCATAATAAGTAATTTTAGCCTCTGGGATCCCCTAAATTTCTCAAGTTCGAATGTTATCAGCATCGCAATCGCAAGAAACTTTGCAACAAGCGACGACAATATATTCGATACATTGCACATCGACAAAGTTAATATCACCGAATGTCAATTAAGTTGGTGTCACAAGTCTTATAGTCAAGTTAGCGCAGTAAGTGGAATCTATAACATGTTTTAATTCAGCTAACAAGTAGCAGATTAATGGGGTTTTACAAAATTTTACTACTGCTACTTTGCCATTGTCGCAGTCAGAATCGATCAGCAGTCTTTCCTATTTGAAAGCCCTTGTAGAGACACTAAGATCCGACTACAACGGTGATAATCGTCTTCCGGATTTCTGGCATTATACGTTCTCTGAAATTCCGATCTTTTGGACTTATATAGCCGAACAAACTCAATTCAACCATACCAACACTGAGATAATAAATTTTGGACCGGCCTCAGTTTTTCAAGAGACATCAAACATATCCACAGTGTTTGAGTCAATAGCCGAGAGCTTGACGAATCAACTTTTCCTCGGGCCCGATGGCGTAGATCAACCCGGAATCGCCTACTCTAACGAGACATACGTGGTAGTCCGCTGGGAGTGGGCGATTTTCCCCGTCCTACTCGTCCTCATCGGTGCCATCTTCCTGATTGCCAACTTATGGATCAACGGCCACCACAGAGTTCCGCTCTGGAAATCAAGCCTCTTGCCGCTCCTCTTTCATGGTTTGGAAAAGGTTGAAGAAGACTATTTCAGCATCGAAAACAAGGTCGAGATGGAAAAACTGGCACGGGGTTTGAAAGCACGATTGGAGAAGGATGACGCTGGTCTTACGAAACTTGTTACAGACTAAAATATATCTAACCTAGAATAATCTAATTACTACTATATTTTCTTAAACATAGCTGTTTTATAGCTTCTATATCTAATACGTTCCGCTACCTCTTGATAGTTTGAGAGAAATTTTACGAAGTAATTTAGTTCTCTTACAGTTCTCTACAAGACATATATTAGCCAACTTATAAAGAGACTTAACAACAAACGTCCTTGTTCCTCCAATGCGTTCTATTTCGTGAAGTTTTATATCTAAAAGTCATATTCAAGAAACAAATGCTTAGAAATATATGTAGAGAAATAATAAGACTATTCCTAAGGAACATTAAAGAGCTTTCTATCCGGAGGATTAAGCTCCCAAAATAGGAGTATTTCAGGCAAAACCAAGACCTCTAACAATATACGTGTATCGAGTCTTTTCAGTTTTCCCAAAGTCATACAGAGCCTTACTTCTTTCTCTCGCAGAGGGCCGGCATGTGGCCCAGCAAGCATACTTATACCAGCAAGGCTAGATTCCGCGACAGTATCTTCCTGCGCAGCTCATCTAATTGCGTGTCATCAACAAAGCCCAACCCCATTCTCGACGCAAACCGCTACCCAACCACCGAACGCACAAGCAGTGCAAGACACAAAAAAGCGCCAAAATCCACAAAATCCAAGTCTATACAAACACCCAAAACTCCAAACCCCATATACGTCTAGTCATCAGCTCTACACCATACACCAACCATCCAGCTCTACTTTTCCGAATTCTCCCATATCCGCCTCCAGCAACCTTCTACAACGCAAGCGACAGCGCATCAAGCGCCCGCCGCAGTGGGCAAGAACACGCGTTTCCGCTGCATTGGATGGATCCGCGTTAGTTCTGCCCTACATCCAAAAGAAGGACTGGAAGACTTACCGAGAGACCGAACGAAGCAACTAACGCCACTGCCGCGCCAACATACGCGAAGATGAACCTGCACGACTTAGTTAACTGACCACTCGAAAAGATAGAGAGAGCAACAAAACCTACGTCTTGGCCATATTATCTACAATAACATGCAGCGCCTCACGCCGCGTCTCCTCATCCAAGCTCTGCAGAACCTGGCTGCTAGCGCCCGAGATAGCAGCCTGCAACTGGTCGACCGGGAGGCTCGGCAGCAGGGCCTTGAGGCCGTCGGTAGCGCCGTTGATGAACACGGCGCTGCCGCACGCGAGGCCGATGGCTATGCCGCCGATTTGGGCTGGGAGCGTCATATTAGTTAAGAACACGGTTTTAGTTGTGAGCTTTAAGGTTGTAGGCTCTAGGGTTTTAAGCTCTGGGGTTTAGGGAACGAGCACCCACCGATCATCATGAAGCTGACGGCGTAGCCGAGGTCTTGTGGCGGGACGGCCGTCTGGATGACGGCGTAGCCGGCTTGCACGAAGGCGCCGCCGCCGAGGCCGAGCATGGCTTCGAAGCCGTAGATGTAGGACTGCGAGGTGTCGAGGTCGATGAGCGCTGGTGGGGAGTTAGAATTTGTAGAAGGAGGGAATTGGGCTTGGCTTACAGAGGAAGACGTTGGCGATGAGGGCGAGGATGGCGCCGAGGATGTACCACGGCACGTAGTAGCCGAGGCGGGACATCAGGTAGCCGTTTGTGAGGATCGAGAAGCAGAGGAGGAAGATTAGAGGAAGCAGCCGCACGGCCGAGTCCAGCGCCCCGTCGCCGCGCGAGAACTGGAAGTAGATCGGGATGTAGTAGATAGGGACGAACACTGCGCAGTTGCAGGCGGTAGCGCATATGAAGAGGAGAATCGTCTCTTTGTTCTTGAGGAACTGGACCGGAAACATTCTTTCGGTTGCGGTCGTGAATAGAGTCAGTCCTTGCTGTACTCCGAAAGCAATCCAAAGGACGCCGGCGACAACGAATAGCGCGATTATCTCGCCGCTGTCCCAGGAGTAGAGAGTGCCGCCGAAGTTGATGGGCATGATGGTCGCGACAAAGGCGCCAATACTGATGACGGTGCCAACTGAATCGAAATGTCGGAGTCTTTGGCCAAGGGCAATGTGCTTGGCGGGATGGAATCCAGGGAGTAGGAAGAACCAAATGGGAAAGAGAACGCCGCCGATGATAAGGTTGATATAGAACGCCCAGCGCCAGTTGACTTTCTCAAAGGCGCCGCCAATGACCGGACCGAGGACAGTGCCGAAACCCCAGACCAAGCCGCTTTATCTTTCTGTTAGCCTGCAGGTCTACAGGAGAAGCAGTGGGATGAAACAGATCACTTACACAAGACTGAGATAGGCGGGGCGTTCTTGCTCGGTCGTGTTGGTGGAGAGGAGTATCATAACGCCAATATACAAGCCAATGCCGCCGGCACCAGCAAAGACACGGCCGACAATCTCAGCATTCATGTTCGGAGCGCCGCCGCACAGAGCCGACGCAGCGAGGAAGATGACCATGGAGATTATGTACAGCCACTTGACGTCGAACATGCCGTAGAGTTTCCCAATGGGCATGATGACAGCAACACCGCCAATGTTAAAGCTTCAGAGCGTCAGCGAGTAAAGAAAAGTGTGAAGGAGAGCTTCGTACCCGACTGAAAGCCATCCGAGATCTTTGATGGAGGAGAAATCTTTTACAATGGCCGGAATGATGTCCGCGACAATGGTATTGTCCAATGCGTAGAGGAAAATGCTGGACAAAATGCTGACGACGACAAGGAACCACTGCAACTGGTCAATGACTGAAAAGTGGGAAATGTCGATTTTCATACCGAAAAGCCTTGTATCTTGCGGACAGGTAACTGCGTGTCAGAGGCCTGGCCAAGCTCGCTGGTGCTGGCCTCCTTGGACGAGTCGTTTCTGAACGAAGACTTGGCCATGGTTTCTTGGAAGAAGAGAATGCCCGGTACCGTCCACAAAGGCTTTGAGGAATTTCTTAAATGAGTGCGGCGAAAGAGAGGCTGGTGGAGAGGTGGGCGGAGACATGAGTGGGGACAAGGGTGTTGTTGGGCTTAGAAATGTCAGGCTTGGTCAGCGGGCGGATGGGTTACCTGAAGGAGTGGAGGATTGTAGAAGGAATTGTACCTTGTAGCTGAGCGGCACAGCTGGCGGCTGGGGTGGGGTGGGTGTGCGGCTGCATGCATGCGGCTTACGGGTGAGGCTGGCGCAGGGCTGAACCGCGTTGCCGGGTCGTCAGCCAACACATTCCAAATGGGGAACATGACGATTTCTAAGCACGTCTGCGACATTGCATACAAAACCCCCCGCTCGTCTTGCCAACAACAACAATCACAAACACCATCACCATGTCTCTCCAGCGCGCCATCCAGATCCAGGGCCCCAAGCTGGCCAAGCTGGTCGCCAATGCCCCCATCCCCAAGCTGCGCCCCGGCTACATCAAGGCCAAGACGGTTGCCGTGGCCCTCAACCCCACCGACTGGAAGCACGTCGACTTCCTTGCCGACAGCGGCGCCATTGTCGGCTGCGACTACAGCGGCATTGTCGAGGAAGTCGGTCCCGGCGTGAGCAGCTTCAAGGTAGGCGACAAGGTCGCCGGGTTCGTGCACGGCAGCAACCAAGACAACCACGAAGACGGCTGCTTCGCCGAGCACATTGCGGCCAAAGCCGCCGTGCAGATCAAGGTGCCCGCCACGCTGTCGATGGAGGAGGCCGCGACGCTGGGCGTCGGCATCACCACCGTCGGCCAGGGTCTGTACCAGTCGCTGCAGCTGCCCTGGCCCACGACGCCGGCCAAGTCGCCCTTCCCCGTGCTGATCTACGGCGCCTCGACCGCGACGGGCACGTTGGCCGTCCAGTTTGCCAAGCTCTCCGGCCTGACGGTCATCGCGACGTGCTCGCCGCACAACTTCGACCTCGTGCGCCGCCTGGGCGCCGACCACGTCTTCGACTACAAGTCGCCCACCGTCGGCGCCGACATCCGCGCCGCCACCAACGACAGCCTCGAATTCGCTTTCGACTGCATTGCGTACGAGGCGACTGCCGCCGTCTGCGCCCAGGCGCTCACGTCCAAGCCCGCCGTCGCAAAGTACAGCTCCCTGCTGCGCCTGGACGCGCTGCCCCGCGACGACGTCGCCAACCTCAGCACGCTGGCCTACACCGCCCTGGGCGAAACGTTCCACAAGGGCGAAAAGGAGTTCCCCGCTAACGAGGACCACTTGGACTTTGCGGCGAGGTTCTGGAAGCTGAGTGGCGAGCTGCTCGCCCAGGGGAAGGTCAAGGTTCACCCGTTGGAGGTGCGCGACGGCGGCTTGGACCGCGTCCTTGAGGGCATGGATGACTTGAGGAACGACAAGGTCAGCGGCGTCAAGCTCGTCTACAAGGTTTAGATCTGGTTTGCGATGGAGGCGGAGTCATGGAACGGAATATGCAATGCTTCAGTGTCACTTAGATTCCCCAGTCTCCTTTCACAGAATGAAGTCTCTCTGTCAATTCGTCTGGGAATGCCTTATATGCTGCTCGTTTCAACTGTTCCTCTTCCTCGTTTTGTCATCTTTCTTGCTTTGTACGTCTTTTGTTTGCACGTAAATGATTCAAGTCTTTGTTTTCATTTTACTCGACTGTTGGAGCTCGCTTTCAAAACACCGAGAGCGTTCCTGAGCTGTAAAGTTCGCACGAACCTGGCACAAACTTCTCAAGAACAGCGAAGCTAATTCTACCGATAACCAAAAACAGCGTATTCTCTATCGCAGGAAAATATAAACAACTCCAAGCCAGCCTATCTACAAAAACGCCTGACCTTATCCGCACCCCCAAATCCCCAACAACCACCCCCGATATGCATCAACACCCCTGCCCCCTCAAAGGTAGTACGCATCCGGATCCGGGCCCTGCAAATCCCACTCGACCTTCGTCACGCCTCCAATGCCCACCAAGTACAGCGTCTTCAAATCGTCCCCCGCAAACGCAATATTCTCAACCGGATGGTTCGTCTGCACGCGCGCAATCAACGCACCTCGCGGATCCAGAATATCCACCCCGTTCGACAGCCCCGACCCCACAACCAGATACCCGTTCGCGGCCACCTTCAGCCCGTCCGGACTCCCCTCGAGGCTCTGGAAGATGTTGCGCTTCCCCGCCAGCACGGGCACGCCGGAAGCGCCGTCCGGGCGTGTCACGTCCCACGCGTAGATGTTGCGTGCGTTTGTCGAGCTGAACTCGATGCGGATGGGGTAGGCGTAGAAATCGCCGGCGCCGCGGTTCTCGGTGCCGGGCGCGCCGACCGTCTCCAGGCCGCTGTCCGTGACATATAGCGTCTTGCCGTCGCGGGCGAACGCGATGCCGTTCGGGTGCTGCAGCGTCGCGTCCGCGACTTGCACCTCGCCCGTGCTGGGCCGGAAGCGGTATGTAGCCAGCTGGTTCGCGGGCGCGGATGGGGAGAGTCCCAGGCCCCATGCGTAGTCGCTGTCGGTGAACCAGATGTCCCCGACGCTGTCGACCGCCAGGTCGTTCAGCCCGCCGAACGCGAACCCGTGGTAGTTGTTCAGCAGCCACTCGGCGCGGTACGTCGCGGGGTCGACGCGCACGATGCCCGGGCGCTGCTGGAGCGGCGTGCCATCCGGGAGCGAAACGTTGCTGTTGGCGTCGGCATTGCCCTGCACGGCCCAGTAGATGTAGCCATCATGCAGGACGCCGCCCGTGGGCTGGTAGACCGGGGGATCCGTGACAAACGCCTCGACGGTGGGCGGGTCGTTGTTCAAGTCGATGACGATGTTGCTCAGGTTGCCTGGCGGCCCGTCTTGCGTCGCGAACAGCTTGTTCAGCCCCGCCACGTAGATGGGCGCCTCGTGGATCACGTTCAGCAGCGGGATGTAGCTGTGCGTGATCCGGGGCGCAGCGCCCAGCAGCGCGAGCCCGCGCTCTTTGTCGAAGACGACGAAGTCTGCGGTGGGCACGAGAGCCGCCCATGAGGCGTCGTCGGAGACGAGTGTCCCGCTGTATCCGACGTTCGGGTCGGGGTTGCGTGAGAAGGAGGGTGGCAGCACGCTGCCGTAGCGGTGGATGCAGGTGATGTTGGCGGTGGAGGGGCCGCAGGCGGCGGCGACAGGGACGGCGCTGCTGTTTGCTGCTGCTGCTGCTGCGGAGGAGGCGGTGGTGGTGTTCTGCGCGACTGCGGCGGCAGCTGCGCCGCCGATGCTGAGCAGCGCCGCGAGAGAAACGAGGGAAGCAGTCATTGTGGACGAGGTGCAGAGAGGGCGAGGAGGCTGAGGATGCAGGATGCGGGATGCGGTTCCAGAGGCGCTGGGTGTCGTCTTTTTATTCTCTCCCTCGAACTCGGCAGCTCTCGTCTCGTTAGGTCCAGCCCTCGCAGACGGCAAATCCTTCATGTGCACAGCCAACATGCGTGCATGCTATAAGAGCGCAGCAGTTGGTGGCTCAGAGTCGTTGCATCCTTCGACCTGAGCTTTTAGAAAGTCGGTGACAGGGGCCGTCCGTTGGGGACAGTAGGTCTCGTAAACAGCCCAAGTGGAGAAAAAGACGGTAAACAATGTCTTACGCTAGCAACCGGTCAACGGGCTGCGGATGTAAGCGAATGGATGACGCCCGGGGGGGATGGGATAAGCACTAGGTAAGCGGCAAGCCACGTCCCTGTCCCTGTCCCTGTCCTTGTCCCTGTCCCGGCCCTTGTCCTTGTCCCTGCGTCGGTAGCAGCCGATCTAAGACAAGGAATGCTTCCGATTGACGACAGCGCGCATGTTGGCGAATACGGACAATGCTTATGTATGTCTAACGTAGTAGTTTCTTTTTCCCCACGTCTAGTCTAACCGTCTAAGATTATAACACCCCAGCCCATGTAACCCCGCACCGCCCATACACCCGCGCCATCCACCGCCTATGCACCCAACCCCACCGCCACAAGCACACACACACACACACACACACACGCACTAACTAACCCTGCGACGCGCGCTTCAGCTGCTGATGCTGACAGCGGCGCGCAACGCTCAAAAACACAAAGCCCAAAATAACCGACGAGCCGCCATACAGCTGGGCATAGAGGTAATCGCCGTCGCCCATATCGATCAGCCTCCCGGCCAGCGGCGGGCCCGTCAAGCACGCGAAGCCACCAACGCCAAACACCATGCCCACGCGCGACGCGACCTTGGACAAATCCGTCGTCAGCTGCGACAGCGTCGACGGGAACAGCGTCTGCACCGCGTTGGAGCAGATGCCGTAGAGAATGACGAAGGCGTAGAATGCGCCCGCGCTGTGCACGCCGATCCACGCGAAGAGCATGACGCCTGCGCCCGCGACAAACGGCAGCAGCGTGTTGAACGTGCCAAAGTACGTGTCGGCGAGGTAGGCGGGGATGAGGCGCCCGGGGATCCCGACCGCGTTGAGCACCATGAGTAGCGTCAGCGAGCCCGACTCCGAAATGTGCGTCACTTCTTTGCCGAAGGTCGTCGTCTAGCGCTGGGGCGTTAGTTTCGGTGCGATCAGAGAGGGAAGCCAGGGGTCACTGACGTAGAAGTACGCAATGTACACGCCCCACAGCGTGAAGAAAATCCCAATCGCAAAGAACAGGTACGTCGGGTCCTTGAACGCGCGCAGATCGACCAGCGGGCCCTTGGAGCGCTTGAACTGACGCGGCCGCGCGAGCGCGATGATAACGAGCGTGTTGAAGAGCATCACGAAGCCCATGACGCGAATGGTCCAGGGATAGCCAATCTGGGGCGCCAGCTGGCGCGAGATGATGGGAAACACGATGCCACCGACCGGGGCGCCGCAGGCCGCCAAACTGAGCGCAAACGCGCGCCGCTGTGTGAAGTACGTCGAGACGAGGGCGATGCACGGCGTGAACAGCAGGCCGTTGCCGATGCCCTGCACGACGCCCTGCGCCAGGATCAGCTGCCAGTACGCCTTGACGGCGGAGGTCGCAAAGACGCCCAGCAGCTGGAAGGCGCAGCCGGCGAGCAGCACGACGCGGAAATGCCCGCCGTCCATGGCGGGGCCGGAGAGCGTGCCGAGGAAGAACAGCAGGAACAGCGACAGCGAGCCCACCCACGACGTGTCTGACGCGGACTTGTCCAATGTGCTCATCCAATGCGTCTGGAAGAGCCCGAAGGACGAAAAGTACCCGAACCCGTTCATCACGAGCAGGAAGCTCACGACCACTTGTGTCCAGGCTGTGAAGCCGCCGTTGAGCCGCACTGAGGGCGGCTCTGGCGCCGTGAACAGGTTGTCTTGCGACGGAACGCGCTCTTTGGAGAGGCTGAGTGTGGAGTCCTCTTTTGGGAGGCTGACGGTGGAGGTTTCCGAGGACGACATGGTCGAGGCGTAGGCAGAGACGTATGTAGAGAGAGCGAAAATCGAGAGGAAAAATCCAGTATGGTAGTGAATTCGAGAGCGAGGAAAGCCAGATACAAGGCCAAGGCCTTTAGCATACGACCTCGCAATAAGGACTGAACGCGCGCAGCAGATTTGTAAGTCTTACCCCCCACGCAGCTATATTTACCGCAGCCACTTCCTTCAGTGGGCCCTAGAGTAGCAAACAGTGACGAGAGCACAGAAAACCCAAGCGGGCAAGGGGGACAGCGCTAGGACAGCGCGCTCCTCCACCAACACGGCAGCAAACCCTGGCAGCAACAACAGCGGAGCCCGTTTTTGCGCGCCATAATTTACCTAACAGACCGCAACGGTTCAGCTACGCAGGCCGTAGTCAGCAAGCAGCTGAAACGTCGGCGACAACTAGCCGGTGAGGCTCATCCTTCTCAGCCACAGCGAAGCGTGGGCAGGTACCTGCATACCTACTCAGCAACACGAGGGGTGGGCGGCTTCTAGACCAGCGCGTGCGCCGACGCAGGAACCTGATGGGCTAAGCGTTCGAGAAGGATCGTGCGTTACTGTGTCCGGCGGTGCCGAATAACCTTAGAATAAGCCTGTAAGTGCGATGCGGGTCAAGGGTGCCACGGCGCTGTCGTTCCTTGCAACCTATCCCGGCGTGCCGCCCTGCGTGCGTCGAGGCTCAACATGTCTGTGCGAGGTTGTGCTGAGGCCTAACCGCCATCCGCTGCCGCGTTCCTGCAGGGCTGCAGTGGCTTAGGCGGGCCCTGTTCGCAGCCACAAAGCTACCTGCGTCCGTTTCTGGAAACCGGGCTCGACTGAGGGATCGGTTGGCTCTAGGGAACGGCGCTCCGCCCTCCCAAACCATCCTGGATTGTGGACGCTCCTCCCTCACCGTCTCCGTGCTCCCGCTAATGCACTGTCATTGTGTACCAACGGACAGTGGCCGGGACTCTGAATGTGTCAACTCGACACTCCAAACAAATCTCTCGCGGGCGTGCTCACGATGGATGGCTAAGAATAAATCGCTACCCCGGCTTCCGTCATCCGCGGCGCGCCCTACGGGGTCCGCAAGCTGTGTTGCGTCGAAGGATCGGGGAAGGGTTTGGTGCGTCGAGGGCGGACGTTCGAGGTTGATACTGACTGCAAGCACCCTCAGAAAGCTATATAATAGCCCGGGCTTCGGTGCAATCGAGCTCAAACGATCAACAGTCTCGACAGCAAGCCTCCAGTGCCTTCCTAGAAGCCTCATTACTCTCTTTGAAAGCTTTCATACTCATACCTTCATACCCGATCGTTGTTACGCAATCAAACAGACAAACAAACACAATGGAAGCTCGTATCATCTCCATTGAACACCAGCTCTCGAAGCTGGTGCACATCCAAAAGGTCCTCGTTTCCGTGCTCGGAAGCACTGGGCTCTCGTCTCTGCCGTTTGGCTCTGACATCAAGAAACTGCTGTCGGAATGGGATGGGCAAGCCTCTCAGATCCAGTCCTCCATCTTGAACACTCAAGAGGAGAGCTTTGAGAAGGAGAAGAGCCTCGAGGTCACTGTCGAGGAGATCCATGACTCTGGTGAGTGGACCAAACGGGATAAACAAAGCTGCCGGACCATCACTGATGCATTGCAAAGGCATCGCCACGCCAGAGGAAGTGCCCACGCCCGAAGAGCTCGAGAAACTCGCCAACGAGATCCTCGACGTCCTCGGCCGCTACGGGAAGCACCTCGCGCCCAAGGAGGGCGAAGAGCACGCCTCCGGCTGGATCGGCAAGCCGATGTTCGTGGAGAAAGTCGTCAAGCAGCTCGAGCAAGGCCAAGCAATCAAGATGATCCTGCCCGCCTTCCCCTGGAAGAGCGTACGTCTGCACGCGCGTACCCAAAAAAAGCCAAACCAAAATCACCACTAACAGCAAGCCCCGCAGATCAACAAAGTCGAAAAAGTCACCGGCGCCCTCCCCGACCTCGGCGAGGAGCTCGCCCTCGCCCGCATGAACCAGCTCTGCGACGACATCAAGGCCGTCTACCCACCCGGCGGCGAAATCCACATCGCAACGGACGGCGCCGTCTTCGACGACGTCGTCGGCATCCCGGACGAGGACACGTGGGCCTACAGCGAGGGGCTGATGGACATTGTGCGCGCGCGCGGCTACGCCCAGAACATCAAGATGCTGCGGATCATGGACATCCTGGGGCACACGGCGGGCAAACAGCTTGATAAGGCGACCTACCTCAGCCTCACGAAGCAGTGCCGCGAGGAGCTGCTGGCGTCCTATGGGCGCTCCGAGGAGGAGGTCCGTGCCATGATGCGCGAGGATAGTGATACCCTGCTGACGTACTGCGGGTTCATCCGCTTCCTCGAGTCGGACTTGCGCCATAGCGAGGTGGCGAAGACGGCGACCAGCGGGCAGAAGTTCCGCAAGTGCGTCAAGAAGGTGGCGATCAACATGATGATCCGCGCGGAGGTAAGCCAGCACACCACCCCACCCGCTCACGCTATCACTGACTGACTGACTTATGTGCGTCGCAGTCCTTCACCAAGCTCCTCCAGTCCGCATGCCCGGACTACGTGCGCCTGTCCATCCACCCCTCCACCGGCGCCGTCAAGCTCTCCGTCCCCCTCATCGTCACCGGCGCCGGCGACTTCCCGCGCACGCCCTGGCACAGCTGCGTCGCGCTCTCTGTCGACGGCAACTACAGCACCGTGCACAGCAAGAGCGTGCGCGACACGCACGTACTCGTTTGCCGCGACGACGAAGGCGCCCGCCCTTATTACTTCCGCGAGAAGTCGCCGCTCTGGGACTGGGAGGATGAGGAGGTCGTTTTCGAGCCCCGCTACCCGAATCGCCTTGTTGTGAGGCCGAGTAGGTCCGTTAGGGGCGCGAAGACGCTGAGTATGCAGCAGTTGGAGTTGTTGGCTAGCTTGAGGGAGAAGCATGTTGCTGGTGAGGTCGAGGTCGTTGGGTTTGTGAATGCGGCGGCGGCGGCAGCAGCAGCGGCAGCAGCAGCGTCTTGATTCCGGAAGGGGCTATAGTTTTCGTTTTTCCTTTGTCGTCGTTTTTCTTTGCATCGTTTACTCTCTTTTACTGTTTTATTCGTCTTCATTGTCTAAAGTCATTTGCATAGCTACATAGACCTGCTGGTTTTTTTTTTGCGCGTCGATGAGAACGTAGCCAAGGTTATCCCTTGAGTAGATTAGAAAGAGATTTGCTTTTGTTTTCAACTTCTACTGTTTTGTTAACGTGGGTATTGTAGTGATTGCTGGCTGCTGGAGCAATCAGTGACTTCAATGAGCCGTTGTTGGCTGGCATATTTTATAAAGTTTCACAGGACGTATACAGCGACGATATGAGTGTATGCACATAAGAAGCTCCATCTGTTTTATTCTCTCCATCTACTTCTTGCTTTTATAATGGTGGGGAAAGGAGGAAAGAGGCTTGGTTGATACAAAATTTCGTAAAATAAGATACGAGGTCTCCGGGTAGCAAAGCGGTGAAATGTTTTCGAAGTGTTTCGAGCCGCATATTTTGAACAAGTATATGATTGAATGAGTATATGGCTCAAGCGAGGTAGGTTTGAAAGGAGCATAACAGCTGAAACATTCTTTATAAACAGAAAACTGAGAGATCTAAAGCTATCCACACCAATGCACCTAAACCATGCTGTTATGCCAACGCTCATATGCAAGAACCCACTCAAAGCGACAAAACAAAGCCAAAACACCAAACAAACCCCTAACCACAAGCCGGCATCTCAAATACCCGCATCGATCTGGTTGACGACATTCTTGCTCGTCCACTCCTTCCAGTCCGTACACGTCTGCTCCATAACCATGGGAATCGCGCCTTGGGTCAACGCCAAGTCGTCGCCCCGCTCCATGATCATGATGTTGTACCCCATGCTCGCGTGCCACGCAATATGGCAGTGGTAGCTCCACGCGCCGGGGTTGTCGGCCTCGAACTGGATCACCAGGTGGCCGTACCGCCGCTGCATGTGCGTGTCCCGGCGAGCGGGGTTGGCGGGGTTCACGATCGTCGTGCCGTCCCATGCGCCGGGGCCTTCGGAGAGGACTTGCTGTGGCGGACGTTAGCAGGGGTTTTGTTTTGTATGGATATGGGGAGGGGCTTACGAAAGAGTGCCCGTGCAGGTGCATCGGGTGCGCCGACTGGTAGACGGTGTTGAGCACGATGCGGATGGTCCTGTTGGCGCCGAAGTCGTACACGTTCCAATCGGAGGGGAAGGACGAGTTGCCCTGGTCCGCGAGCAGCAGCACCGGCTCGTTGTAGTTCGTGCGCTGGGTGCGGTTATTCATGATCCAGACGTGGTGGCCCGTCTCGTTCGTAAACAAGTCGACCTCGATCGTCTCCGTGACATCGGGCTCCGCGACGGGCTTGGGGAAAAACGGCACCGTGCGATGCAGCTCGTCGTTCCTGCACAAAAAGTCCTTTGCGTTAGCCGCGGCGGCGGCGGCGCTGATCCTGCTGCGCGGCTCCTCTTGCACGGCCTCGTTGCCTTCGTACGACAGCACGGCCAGCGCCTCCGTCGTCCGCGCTTCCGAACAGTTCGCCGAGATCGTCGACCGCATCCAATACGTCTGGTTGGGGTCCGCGTCGGCCGTGACGAGGATGTCGGTGCGCTGCGCGGCGCCCAGCGTGATGAAGTCGGCTTCGTACGGCACCACGGGCTCGAAGTCGTGCGCGATGACCTGCATCTTGTGCCCGTCGATGCTGAAGTGCAGCAGCGCCGCGGCGCCGATGTTCATCAGCCGCAGGCGGTGCACCTTGCCTGGCTGGAAGCGGAATTGCGCGCGGCCGGCGTTGGACACGCACGTCGCGTTCCCCGTCGTCGCCATCGAGCAGTTGTAGTTGTTTTTGCCGTTGATCAGGTTGTTGTCCGATGCTGGGACGTAGACGTGGAAGTCTTCTGTTGCTCTGGCCGCGTCCTCTACGACTTCAAAGTAGTCGCGGTGATAGTGGTCGCCGAGGAGGAGAGGCCCCACGTCAACATCATATGGGGCATGCTTCGGCCCATAGATAATCATAGGCCCAAATGCGCCTGCTGTGTACTGGGCGGAAAAATGCGAATGCCACCAGGAAGTGCCGTAAACGTCGGCGCGGAACCGGTAAGTGAAAGACGATCCGGGAGCAATGGGACACTGCGAAACACCAGGAACACCGTCGAACCACTGGGTTCCCTTCATGGTGAGGCCGTGCCAGTGGAAAGCAGTGCCCTCCCCAGGGCCGTCAATGTTGTTATGAACTCGCACCTCGATCATATCACCCCAGTTGGCCTCAATGGCCGGACCAGGAAACTCGCCGTTGACGAAAATGCCGCTCTTGTTGTAGCCATCCGGGGAAAGATAGCCGCGAGCAACATTGAAGTCGTAGTATCTTGTGACTCCTGTGTTCGGAACATCGCCATATGGATCGTTGCTAAGCCCGCTCCTGTCTCCCCACGGGAAGCCAGCCGGTAGCGGATTGGACGTGAGGAAATCAGGGAAGGTCTGACACCCCAAGGTTCCCCATTTCGATGCTCCGTTTGTCCTATGCTGAGGCAAAGATTGGTTGAAACCCCTGTAGCAGACTTGTCAGCGGATCGGCAAATGATACATGTATTAGATAGACACCTACGTGGCCGAGACACCAACGGTGAGGACAGAGGCAAGGTAGCTCCAGAGCGTTGTACACTTCATTATGGCGATGACTGTTGATACTGTTGTGCTACTGACAAGCCGCATCCTCTAAGGGCATATTTAAACCACAGAAGTCATTATACGGCTTCCAAGCTCACGCGATACTCTATTCTCAGTACCTTTCACCGGCAGCGCTTGAGGCGTTGCACCTAGCAACGACCTCTCTAGACCGCAACCACACAATCCTACGTGTTGT
Organism: Aplosporella prunicola CBS 121167; assembly: GCF_010093885.1. Lineage (NCBI taxonomy): Eukaryota > Fungi > Ascomycota > Dothideomycetes > Botryosphaeriales > Aplosporellaceae > Aplosporella > Aplosporella prunicola. The sequence goes on from NW_022983553.1 coordinate 557,331, forward strand.
AGCCAAGCGCTTGGATACGAGAGAAGAATGCTCACGGATGGATGACAGTGAGTTGGTACATGGGAATAACTCGGGCCAAGAACAGCCACTTGCTGCGGACTAAACAGCCACCAGGCGCGCTCTCCGGCGCTGGCGCGAAGGAGGCGGAGTCCTTCGTTCTGCGCATGGAGGAGCATAGAAGCGTCGGCGCATAATTGATTTGCCGGTAGAAAGATCGAAGGATTCAAAGGAACAGAAAGCTGACGAGCAGCTCTGGCCAAAATACCGAAAGAGGCTCTAGTCATGGCTGGCTGAACGTGCCGAACACCCCTGTACCGAGCCACGCTTACCTGCAAGATCTCGCATCTACCGGTGACCGGTGTAAGATCCGTAAGATGCTCGAGTACTCGCCTGCGTAGGAGCCTCTCCCCTGACAAGGCTGACTCAGATGCTTTGCCCTAACCAGACAGGAAACTCTCGGTAAATCTTTACCGCTGTTGTACGACTAAGCCCGTGCCTAGCAATGAGGCTCTTCGCGGCTATTATCTCACGTACAGGTTCCAGATCTTGTGCCTCCTGCAGGGTCCACAGATCCATGCGTGAGATCCATTGCCCTAATTAGGCGAAAACTTCTCGGAGCTTCCTTACCGCTGGTGTGTGAGCTTGGCCTTGCTTAGCGCCTCCAGCGGCTTGCACCCGTGGGGGCTGTTACCCGTTCCTGTACGACATGCCCTGCGGCATCCATTGCTGAAATTCTCAGCGCCACACATAATGTGGGAGCCAAGCTGCACAGCCTTCAGCTGAAGCCACGGAACAACCCCCGGGAAGCTTCAATCCTACTTAGGCAATTTTGCAGCTCCTATCCAGGCCTGTCAGCTCCTTTGAATCCAACATCTCATGATAGAGCTCCATTTTCAGCCACAACTGGGCGAAGCAAAAGCTGCAAAGCCGGTCATCTCCAAGAATACCTGGGCTGTTGCCGTGTTGGCTCCCAAACGGTAAACCTTGAATCTATTGATGGCGCAAGCGCTGTTGGTGAGGACGCTTAAGCCCAACACTGACCCTACAGTCTGAAAGTGAAAGAATGTATATAGAACCATGTGTTTGTAGGATAGTGAGGCCCCAATCACCATCCACTCAAACTTATCTCATTACACTCTCACTCACCTCATTATCATCACCCTCACCGATATGTTCGCCAGGATTCTAGCGGCGCCATTGCTTTGCGCTGCTCTGGTGCAGTCTGCCCCGCTTACCGCGCGCAACGAGCTGTTTGCGCGAAAACTTCTTGGTTCTTCCTTCGGCGTCCCGCAGGATGCGACATTCGATTACGTCGTCGTTGGCGCCGGCAACGCTGGACTGACAGTGGCTGCACGGCTTGCCGAGGACCCTAGCGTGTCTGTTGCAGTCATCGAAGCTGGCAGCTTCTACGAAATCGAGAACGGAAACTTGAGCCAGATCCCCGCTTACGATACCAAGTGGACTGGTAAAGATGCTGGTGATGTGAACCGCGTTGACTGGGGATTTGTGACGACTCCGCAAGAGGTAAGCTGCTCAAAGGAAATTTTGTATCGGTCTTGCGTTTTAACAGTGCTCTAGGAGCTGTTGGACAAGAAGGTCCACTACGCCCGCGGAAAGACGCTGGGCGGCAGCACAGCGCGAAACTACATGGCGTACCACCGCGGGACGGAGGGCACGTACAAGAAATGGGCCGAGCAGGTGGGGGATTCGAGCTACACCTTCGAGAACTTTGCGCCATTCTTCGAGAAGAGCTTGAACTTCACTGCACCCAAAGACAGCCGTGCCTCGAATGCCACGCCCGAGTACGACTCGGATACACTCGGCAAGGGCGACGGTCCACTGTCGTTGACTTTCTCCAACTACGCGAATGCCATGGCCTCGTGGGTGCAGAAGGGGTTTTCTGAGATAGGCATTCTGCCTCAGAAGGGCTTTACGAGCGGTCAACTGAACGGATCTTCCTATGTTCTCGAGAACATCGACGCTACTCTACAGACCCGCGAGTCGTCCGAAACTGCCTTCCTTGAGCCCGCTCTGGATAAGACGTCGCTGATGGTGTACCAATCGACATTGGCCAAGAAGATTCTCTTCGACTCTGAAAAGAAGGCAATCGGCGTTCTTGTGGATTCCGATGGGCTTCAATACACCCTGTCCGCCAACAAAGAAGTCATTGTCTCGGCCGGCGCATTCCAATCTCCGCAGCTCTTGATGGTGTCCGGTGTAGGCCCCAAGGCCACTCTCGACAAGCACAACATCCCCATCGTCGCCGACAGGCCTGGCGTCGGGCAAAACATGTGGGACCACGTGCTGATGGGCCCAAGCTACCGAGTCAACGTAATCACGTCGTCGGCGCTTTCGGACCCGGCGTTCCTGGCCGAGGCCGAGCAGCTGTACAACGAGCGACAGGAAGGCATTCTGACGAACTCGGGCGGCGACTTCCTAGCCTGGGAGAAGATCCCGGCGCAGATGCGCGTGGCGTTCGACAACGACACGCTCGGGGCCCTGGCGTCGCAGTTCCCGGCCGACTGGCCCGAGGTCGAGTACCTGAGCATGAGCGGGCACTTGGGGTACCAGGAGAACTACGCACGCGACGCCCCCAACGACGGGTATAACTATGCGACCGTGTCGACGGCGTTGGTTGCGCCGCTCTCGCGCGGTACCGTTGATATTGCGTCGGACGACATGGCTGACGCGCCTGTTATCGACCCGCGCTGGCTCTCGCATCCCGCTGATAGGGCTGTTGTCGTTGCTGGCTACAAGCGCGTGCGCGAGATGTTTTCCTCCAAGGCCATGGCGCCCGTCCTGATCGGCTCAGAGTACTTCCCGGGCGAGGAAGTCAAGTCCGACGACGAGATCCTCGACATTATCCGCAAGACGGTGAGCACCGTGTACCATGCCGCGTGCACGTGTAAGATGGGTCGCGAGTCGGATAAAAACGCCGTGGTGGACACGAAGGCGCGTGTTTTTGGTGTGGAGGGCTTGCGCGTTGTCGACGCGTCGGCCTTCCCGATTCTCCCTCCCGGCCATCCTGTTGGCACTATTTGTAAGCGACCTGAATGCACCGTGAAAAGAGCCTGAAACTAACATGTCTCGCAGACGCCTTGGCTGAGAAGATTTCCGACGACATTTTGAACAAAAAGGAATAAAGTGACTGGGCTGTAATCCGTAGATATGAACAAAGACTCGTAGAATGTTTCTATAGATTTCCTTGCATAGAACAAAGAATAAAGCGCCTTACAAATCCGTGCGACACAACACAAAATTCCCGTGCGTAACAGAATCCCCACATCCATGTCCTTGACGGCGTAGCGCCGCACGCGCCACCTTAAAATGTCTTACATGCATACGGACTAGTAACTAGCGCGTGGGGGATTTACCAACGCCTGCGATGCATCATCTCGCCAGCTCGCGCCGCCCCGTTGGTGCCCGCAAGGCGTAAGCACTAGCTAGCCATTTCAAGCCCGTGACGGGAGCGGCAGCCTAGCCGACAGCGAAGAAGGTACACCTTCCTGTTCCAGACATCGCTCCGCCATCAGCCCTAAATCAGCCCTGCATTCCTTCGACTGCAACACACATGCATGCTGACCAATGTTCTTGGGGTCCAAAACCTCAGCTGCGCCTCATGTTGCTCTTATAAAATGCTGGAGAGTGTGCCTGCTTCACTGCTATCCATCTTCTCACAGCTTTCTCATCTCTCTTCCACTTGCATAACACTTCCGCACCTTTCTCTACTCTGCAAACCGCTTTCCCACCTCTACCTATCACTCTATAAATCACTCCCTCGTCTCTCTCCCACTGCAAACCATTTCTCCACCCCACTCCCGCACAATGACTACCTACCTCGTCACCGGCGCCTCCCGCGGCCTCGGCCTCGCCATAGCCGAGATCCTCGTCAACAAGACGGACACCAGCAAAGTGTTCGCCGCGGCGCGCAGCGAATCCGCCGGCATCAAGAAGCTAGCCAGCGAGACCAGCGGCCGCGTCGAGTTCGTCCAGCTCGACATCACGTCCGAGGAGAGCGCGAAGAACGCTGCCAGCCAGGTGGAGCAGTCTTTGAACGGCAAGGGCCTGGACGTGCTCGTCAACAACGCCGGCATCATGAACTACACGCCCAACGGCATCGACACGATGTAGGTCCCCAGACTCTGTGTACGTATTTTTCTTGGCTAACGCAAGCGAAAAGGAACGATCTCGACGAGACGTTCAAGATCAACGTCACCGGCGTGCACTACGTTACCAGCGCCCTGTTGCCGCTCTTGAGGAAGGGCAGCTTGAAGAAGGTCATCAACATGTACGCTGCCCGCTGCCAGGCACCCACTCACTCACTGTCCTATGAAAAGCTAACACATCGCTCCAGCTCCACGACGCTGGGCTCCATCGCCATGGCTCCCACCTACAGCGTCTTCCCCGTCCCGGCCTACAAAGTCTCGAAAGCGGCGCTCAACATGCTCACCGTGCAATACGCGCAGTCACTCGCCGACGAGGGCTTCGTTATCGTCGCTATTGCGCCCGGCGTAAGTGCCCCTATCAAATACAAGTTTCCATAACTCTATGGACGTCCCTTGCCCGTTTCGCCTTTTGGGGGGTTTGAGAGATCAAGGCTAATGTCTTCGCACAGTGGGTGCAGACAGACCTGGGCGGCGAGGCCGCCGACCTCACGATCGAGCAGAGCACCAAGTCCATCACGGACATCCTCGCCCGCGTGGATGCAAAGGACAACGCCAAGTTCTTTAACGTCCATGTTCCGGGCTGGGAGCACGCAGACGGCTTGAACCAGTACGATGGCGCTTGCCCTCCGTGGTAGGTGCGCGGCTGATGGTGCTTTTGTCTGTGTCCCTCTTTTACGTAGAATATGCAATAGATTATAGACGCGGTGTTTTGTTGGTGTTTGTCGGGCTGCAAATTGGTACATGTGTTACTATTGCCTAAGGACTTATAAGTGAGATGGAATGGCGTGCGTACGGTTTTAGAAATTGCAGGGTAGTGGATTGTTGACATTTTGTTTTATACACTGCTAGTTTACAAGCCTGCCCAGGCAATCCCAGCATCACAATATAACCATTATTCATTATAACCCATGACCCAAGAGCAACCACTCTTCGTCCCTTCTTCCACTTAGTCAACAAAAAGATCCTCAGCGGTAGCCACCGCCTCACGCTTATCGTTTGCGCCGCAGCGGTTGACATCGCAGTTGACGCAGCAGCGCTTAGCAAGCTTGGCGGCGTCGTCGGCGGCGGGAACGTCCCCAGCAGTACGCTCCGCCTCATGGTTTTCTTTGGTGCCGCACCGGAGCCTCGGGTTCATGCTGTTGACCGTGCAGCGCTTGCTGAGCATGGAGTCCTCGATGAAAATGTCCTCCACCGTACGTACAGCCTCACGCTTGTCATTGGCGCCGCACCGGAGCCGAGGGTTCATGCTGTTGACCGTGCAGCGCTTGCTGAGCTGTGGCTGCTCGACGCCCGAAAACGCGTCGTCCAGCGTGCCGAAGACGGCGCGCTTCTCTGCCGCGCTCGCGCCGCACCTAGCGTAGGGGTTGTCGCAGGTGATGCAGCAGCGCTTCTGGAAGTGCGGGTGGTCGGCTCCGGCGAGCGCGTCTTCGAGCGTCGGCACGGCCTCACGCTTGTCGTTGCTGCCGCAGCGGTTGACATCACACAGGATGCAGCAGCGCTTGCTGAGGGAGGGGTGCTGGGGGAGGGTTAGTGCGGGTTTTTGTGAAGTGGTTGGGCTGGAGGACGTGCGTTGTTGCTCTCGATGGGGGTGGCTTGGCCGAGCATGGCGGTGCCGAGCATGATGCTGGCGCTGATGATGGAGGTATAGCGCATGGTGGCTTTGGATGTGTGTGTTTGAGTGGTGGGTTTGGTGAGTGACGAGACAGTTGCTGATGTAGGTAAATCGACATTGTGTTCAATGTTCTTATATCCAAGCAGTGTTGTACCGATATCGGTGAGCGCGTGAGTTCGTATTTGCTTGATAGCAACTCGATCCCCATCCTCTATAACGTAAGAGCATCTGCTGCCGAACGCCTTGCAGCATTTTCTCCGATTAATATATTAACTTTGACTGAGGGAAAGTGCGCATGGGTATAGTCATTGCTCTAATAGAGACAACAACGCAACAGCAAGAGACGGAACAAGATACGCCACACAGACATACAACGAGAGGAGGGAATTGTACTCACAGCAAGCAACTTCAGAGCCAATCCCTAAACCGCTGAACTTACACTTACAGCGGGGAAACACGGCACTCGTTGGATCCGCCCTGCCTAGGTACAGACACGAGACGGCCCGAGAGAGCAGGCCATGATCGGCCATCTGATAACCCAATCTCAACGTTGTCCGACTGGCATCCGGCCCGATTATTTTTATCTGATGCTCGGGGGACGCCGCCCGTCGGACGACGTCAGGCCCGAATATCCGGGGAAATGCGGAAGGTGTAAGCGCTTGCGAGGTGTTACTCGTACGTACTCGTAGGTTGGTGGTTGTCGTGTCTGGGCTCTGCTGTAAAGGGCTCTGCTGCAAAAAAATGTCATCGTCATCGTCACATGTTTAAGCGAGGTGCCACAACGCGCGATCGTGGGCGCGACGCGGCGACCCATCTCTCCCCCGCCGTAACACTGCACCACCGCCCTCCAGGCATGATGCTTTTGCACCTACAAACACGCCACCCAGTGAGGCAGCGGCAACCTCTATCGAAACATGGCTGAGCGGTGTCGCCGACGCCCACCATGGTCTTCACTGGCCCTTGACCCGCGCCCGCGTCAAGACGCACCCGGAGCCTGTCTCGCCACCAGGAACTGCAACGTTAACCATGGGCTCGGCGGCCAGCCTTGAACACCCTACACAGACCTGAGGACTACCGCCTATGCCGTCGCAATTCTCATCTATCGCGCGAACAGCCTGACGCGTATCAATCGCGCGACGTGCGCATACGCTTGACCGCTTCTGCGGACGACGCGACTGGATTACAGGATGGCATAGAGGGCGTTGGATTATACGGGAGCTGCTATACTCAGGCACCGGGATCATGCTGGGAACTCTCCAGGTAAGCGGTCATTGGACTGTGATTGACAAGGCCTTTGGACAGGAAACCATCACGGCAGCTTTGCCCTTGGGCTTGACTCCGGAGTACGCCTGGCTCCCACAGGCCGGGCAAGCCAGAATGTGACGGATATTTGTGGGAGACGGAAAGAAGGCTTCCCGACAAGGCCCAATCTTTTACAATTTTGACAGATGCGCGCGGCGCGCCCTGAGCTCCTCCCGACTGTCGAGAGCCGCGAGGACACAACCGTGGAAGCAGATCTGGCCATCTCTATCGCTGTCGATGCACCCAGCACCGCGCTAATCTACGATGCGTTATACCTGTCACATCCCGTCGTGTCACAAAGCCAGATGTCGGACGAACGCGTACGACAACTGGGGAGTTCAAGATGAGGACTTGGACATACAGCTCATGGGTTGGATAATCATTGGCATGAATTGGAAACTCCACATCTCGTACCGGGACACGACCACCGAAGGTGTTGCCGTGCCTCGGCAGGTTCATGTGGGTAGTTTTAGAGACTTGTTAGGATCTCAAGCTGCTCAGGACTGTGGCTGCGGTGGAAATGGGCAAGGGACGAGTATCTGCATGCGTTCCAGGACATCATGGGTTCCCGGGTGACTGGTATCGTATCTCGGGTTTTTCAACGAACGCCACATTTGATTGGAGCTTCAGAGGCGACTGCGCACGTCTGTGCCTGTCTCCGAGTAAGTTTGAAAAAGTCCTTATCCCTGTCTTGTATAAAATCAAGCTCCATAACGTAGAGCTAGCTGGGAACCGCGGCCTTTACGCCTCGCAGGCGCCGATCGAATTACCCAATGCGGATTAAGATCTAGTCCGTTGCTTGCCGGCGCGGTACTAGTCAGGAACGGGCCGATTGGTGCTTTGCAGCAGGATGATGCGGATCAAAAGGTGAGAGATATTGTACATAACGTTGTGTTGCGATGCTGTAGACGCGCGCGCACGATGGCAAACTGTGATTGGGGTGGCTAGGCGAAGTGTTATTTTTCCTTTTTGTGTCGCTGTTGCTATTGCTCGAATGCGGAGGGAATGCTTCCGGAGCATTCTATCTCAACTTGTTGGATCTCTGGCTGCTCCTCTTTCTCCTGAGATAAGTATTTTGGTGTCAACTTGTCCTTACTATACGTAACCCCTCTGAGGGACTGGTCCTCTTTCGGCAATCCGGAATATTCGTCCCGCCTAACATTGTCATCATCGTGGCCGTCCACGTCTTTTATCACTTTTCAAGTCCTCTGCTAAGTCATCGGCTTTTAAGATAGTCTTTTACTTGCCTTTGGTCTCTTCCCCGCTGTCATGTTTACACGAGTCGGGTCATTTGTTTTGCTATTCTCAAGCCCCATATCGTTGACATGTCTATTATAAACTATTGCTAGGACCCTTGGGTATTAGCTAGGTGAAAGCGATTTTAAATCCTTTATGCTCGATGCGAACAATTTCCCCCTCACATCTACCGGGTGGTACAAACTGAATTCGAGACTCCATGAAAAACAGGCCACAGACTACAGCGACAAACGTAAACGCCATCCCAAAGGACATCAAGTAATTCATATCCTCCTTATAAAACTCCAGCGCCGCGCAATGCTCCCCAAGGACAGCAAGCAAACCAGACAGGCAAGTAATAATTCCTTTTAGGCCAATTAGCGCTGATAACAGCACAACTTAAAAGGTCCTACTTACCGAGTTCGCGTGCTTTAGGAAGGCTGAAAATGATCAAACGAAGGAACAGAAGGAGCAACAAGACTCCACAAACCACAGGGATCCCTGTATCGCAAGTCAGTATACACAACACCAAATATAATGACTAGGTCAAAATACAGTCATTGAACTGCCCGCCAAATGACTCCCGCCACTCCTTCACCGTTCCTCGAGCACGGCCTTGTACAGCACGCCGCTAATGCCGGCGCCGAAAAGGGTCTCGAAGCCATCCGCGCTCGCGTCGCGAAGTGCCTGCCCGCTTCCGATCTGCTAGACGGCGACGCGGCAGGCGGCGAGCTCGGGCACGGCGTCGTAGCGCGTGACGAGGATGTCGCGGAGGTATTCTCGGATTGCGGAGGCGCTGGCGGTGGTGCTTGGGAGCGCCATTGTGGGACTTGAGAGGATGTTGGTGGTTTGGTTTGGTGCGGTGCGTGAGGGATGGGGGTTTTTGTATGGCTAGGGTTGGTGACAGGTGGCGTTCTTGGTTTGCGCTGTGGTACTGGGTAGGCAGAAGTTGGTGGTGCGCAAGAATGATGTGCTAGCGGCATAGGATTTGCGTTTGGATGAAATACAAACCAGGTGTTTTCTGGACTAGCTCAGCGAAGTGAGAATCGTGTTGTTTACCGTCTTTGCAGCTTCGCTACCTTAGACTGAAGTGATTACGAAGATCTGTCATGTCTAAGTATCGACCCGGAGCTGAGCTTCGACAGCAGGAATCTGCAGCGGAAATTGTTCTCCACCGTTTCCTGCATATCTGCTGAAGACTGTAAAACTGTTGTGGATAGTTCCAGGCAAGCATATTTCATACCAACGACTTTGCCTCTAAGTTCTCTGATACGAGCAGCAGTGAAAAACGGTTGTGCTGCTCGTAGTTGCATTATAAGTACTGATATACTTTCTGTAGATGCGCATCTCGTTAAACGGCTTGGTAAGACAAGCAATATGCAGTGTTGGTTAGCCCCACAATTGCTTACAGATCACGATGTGTAGACACGTATGATATTACACGCGCTGAGGTGAGAAAACGATAAAGCGGAAAGGGTCTCGTAAAATGAGAGTGGAGAGACACATTCTATTCAACGGAAATCTCGGAAGTACGAAGAGAGCATTGGAAAAGTTCGAACAGAAGTCCATAGTCATTCCATATGGCCATTCTAGACTTCTCACTTTATAGTTTTTATCGCGTCTAAGGCAGGTCTGTAGCATAATCCTTTTACTCAATTACTTAGGCATAATGAAACGGTTTGGAGTTCAATGAAGTCGGCGACTATGGATCCGCCTTCCCGCGAGCTTCCGCCAAATCCTACATTTTAGCTAAGCAAGGCAGCCATCATCTCAGCTGATATTCCTTTTGAATGGACGGCATCGTGTATAAAGTCTCGTTTGATGCCGGTGTCACCAAAATCTATCAGTTAGCACCGCTAAGCCGCTCTTCTATTATCAGGGTACAAAATGCCTCCGTTTCTAGAAACTGATATTGAAAACTCCACCTCCGTCGAGAGGCCCACCACGGATCCCGATCCGTTGTTTTGGTGGAACACAAGCGGTCATGACCTCACCAAGATGATGCAAGAAGCAAAGTACCCGGAAACCGTCCAGCAAAACTTTCTGGGCTTCTACCGCGACACGATCTGCCCACTGCTGGGAGCTCGACCAAATAGCAGCTCCATCGGAAGTGGACTGTCTCGGGACGGCAATCCATTCGAGTACAGCTTCGAGCTGAAAGATTCCGCTGCAGGCCAAACCGTTCGTTTCTGCGTCGACCTTTCCGAGCTGCGTCCCTCCAACAAGACCAACCCTCTCAGCATCGAAGCGACGCAGAAAGTCGTAGATGTTCTTCAAACAACAACACCCGGCTTCGACAACAAATGGTACCGTCACCTCAGTCAATGGTTCCTGCACCACCACCTCCCCGCCTCGCAGCAACAAGATTTGATCGCCAAAGCCGGGCAGCACACATCACTGATCCTAGGTTTCGACATCCGCCCAAACCCTCATGAGCTGGACAGCCTCCCCGCGCTCGCGAAAATCTACTTCACGCCCTGCGTCGCCGCCGCAGCTAAGGGCATCACGCGCTGGCAAGCCGTGCGCCAGGCAATCCGACACCTGCCAGACGTCGGCGCGCACCCGAATATCTTGGCTTCGCTGGCCAAGATCGAGGACTACCTCGCCGACAAGCCGCAGCATTTCGAGCATACTGCACGGTACCTGGCTACTGACTTTGTGGCGCCGGCGCAGTCGCGCTTGAAGATCTACATGCGCTTCCCCTCTGCTGACTTCGATGCGATTTGGGACTTCTACACGCTCGGCGGACGGATTCCGGGGTTGGCTGATGATAAGCAAAAGCTGAGAGACCTTATGCAGCTCATATCGGGTGGTGAAAACAGCGGCGCTGACAGGGAGATGGAGAACCCGGATAAGTACACCGCTGCGCGCAAGAAGGCGACGGTTTTGTACTTCTCGCTTTCTCCGCGAAGCCCCTTTCCGGGGCCGAAGGTGTATTTTTGCCCTGCCAACACGGCAGCTAATGACGCGGTAATTGCGCGGGGCTTGGACGCTTGGCTGCGCAAGTACCAGTGGAGCGATGGGGATGTCTCGATCCAGGACCGCATCGAGAGTGTTTTGTAAGTCCTTCTCAGCCCAAAACAACTGGCATCCCCGTGCAGCTGCTCACGGAAAATAGCTCGCACAGAAAGCTGGAGGACAAGACGGGCATCTTTACGTTTATCAGTGTTGGAAGAAAGGACGACCCTGCGAAGAAGGGACTCAGTCTGCAGGCATACGTCAGCCCGGAACTCTATGCTGATAGTAGCCGTGTGTCGGGGTATTCGGTATAAGTCTGTGTGTTTACCTCGAAATCCATTTGTGCTTGTTAGGAGCAGGTAAACATTGAAAACACTGATTCAGTAGTTGGAAGAATGCTTTCGTTTGCTCTGAAATTTTGGTATAGTTAAACCTCCTGACTAACTCCATCGCTTCCCGCTATCAAAAACTCCATCCCTTTCCATTTTGTAGCCAATTCCCATTGCCGCTTCAGTGCTCTCTTGTTTATTGGGTAGAATAACGCCCCCGATGAGATTGCCGGCGCTTCTCGACAAACTTTTGTTGATAACGAATCAAGAAGATGAGAATAGCATCATTTAGTGCCTTCTCGTTCGAACTGCGAAGAGATCTAGGACTCCGAATGATCGTATTGCGGAAAATTTTTACAACTTTTTTGAGCATAGTTGTGCCATGCCTCGAGATCGCAGCCGCAAAGAGATCTAGCATGTACAACAGAAGATTCCTGTTCGGCTGCGGTAGCCTGTCGAGAAGCGTGTAGTAAGCTTGGAACAGGCCGTCGGTGTCGAAATCCTGGCCTTTGGTGCTCCCAGAGTGCCCAGAGTGGTGGAGATATGCCTCGCGAAATGCCGGACAAGAGGAGGAGGGGATAACTGTGTCGGGTAGCGTCAGGAGATAGCGTAGGAGTATGTAGGAGGCTTGGTGATCGGCATTTTTCTGATGCTCCCACTTTAGTTGAAGACCGTAGCCTCTGTCTGGGCTGTCGAATTCCTGCTCAAGCTGTTCCAGGAGAGGATTCGACGCAAGGAAGTTCTTTTTCGGATCAACAAGTGAGAAGGCATAAAATTCTGTTCACGCATTAGCATATCCGATAGAATAAACGCATTCGAAGCCTTGTGTATCATGCCAGAACATACCTGTCTTTTTGAGAAACTCTCCGCAGCTGCCGACGACGACCGGAATACGCCCATCGGACAGAGATGCGCCCATTCCGTCTTCCAAATCAAGCTCGACATGCGCGTACTGGATGCTGACGCCGAGTGGCACTCCCATGACACGTCCGTTGCTTTGAGCCAGGTCATTCGACAGCTGGCCTCCGGTTTCGCTGTCATTAGTCCTGACTGGCTTCAGTTTCGTGAGAAACTGCTTGGAAAGAGTTTGGATTGCCAGTTTAGACCGCCGTCTTGATGAATCAGTGTAGCTTGGGTCTGATCCATTGGAGTTTTGGCTTTGTCGGCTTGCCCTCGACCATCGGTTGTGGTTTGACAGAGGTCGAGCGTTTTTAGTAGCATTGCCGCCTTCATGGGCCGGCTCTGGTTTTCCTGGCAGGCCATTTACTGTCCGAGGTTCAGCTGCCGCGGTGGATCTCCTTCCAAATACTTCGTGAGTAGAAGCTGTGTCGTCAATGGCCGCGACATCCCCGAACGGATTTTCAATCTGGGGGCTCGGAGGTGGATAGTCGTAAAAAGAGGTGTTGTCGTTGTCTGTATTGTCCCGAAATGGTCCTTCGTTCCGCGCTGCGGTTGATGGCATGTTGTATAGATGAGGAGTACCCCTAATCAAACTCTGAGTCAGACAGAGACAAGGGTTTCAAAGAAGAGCTCCGGACTCTTACGTTGCTTGCGATTTGTTAATGTCAACTACCAGTATTATGCTGTTACGTGCAATTGTAAAGGATTCGAGGAGTGGGACAAGGTAGGAGGTTGACAAACGAACGATAATTATAGACGGAGAAAGTGGAGCCGGAAGCGCCCTAATTTTAGTTTTCGTGAGCGCTTACATGCTTTCGACTTAGCGTAATCCTTCAGCCGCCGAAATGAAACAACCGAGCCGGCTGAAACTTCCTTACGTTAGCGCAGTTTCTCTGAAAATAGATGATTAGTTTCAGCTTTCAGCTCCAGAGCAGCAGCATCCTCATTGTGCAGGAAACAAAAAGTCCCGCCGGAGCATGAGCAGTAGTGTCGATAGGTGAAAGTAATGGACGTGATTTGGTTCCGCCGTGGAGAGCATGTCATCTTTTCAAACCAAGGTAAAGCATTCCCGGTCTGTACGGAGATCACGGATCTCTTACATTAGAAATAGAGACAGTAGTTTAGAGTAGAGTTAGAGATGATAGTGTTAAAGGGTGACGAAAAATGATGATGATACGTTGCCAGCGCCTCCGGGTCGCGAATAAGTGTTGATATGGCTCGGGCTAGCTTGAATCGAAATGACGAACACGAGAATTAGGAATGAACCCAAAATAGAGCTTGCAATTTGAATGATAGGAGTATACACATATACCTTATTGAAACCGTTCAAATTTCCAATTTTGTACCCTCTTCTCTGACCCTTGCCCTAACTCCTCCCTCTTTTCTTTGCTGCTCCGAGCATTTTACGCTTGCAGCCAATCCAATTCTATGTTACCATGGTTGAAGAACCTCGACGATCTCCTTTTTGACCTTGACATATTCGCTCACAAAATCCAGCAATCGGTTCTCCTCTGTGACACAGGCTTTGTTCAACTCGAGAAGATCTGCGTACCTCAAGACCTCCCGATACAAGTCCTTCAGACCTCGAATTTCGAAGTAGTTTTTACAGCGGAGAAACGCGAAATCAATCGCCACTAGGGTTGGAGCGGCGGTCGCGCTTTCATCGTTCAGGAAAGTTTTGAGCAACCATACAATTGGCCATGCTTGCCCGGCCCGATAGCCTAGAACTGTATCCAGATGCCGAAACTTTTCTCTTTCTTGCTTTAAACCCCGGCTGTCGATGAGCCATGATAGCCTTCGCTCATCGAAGGCATGCCAGAATTCAGTGAAAGTGCACAACGGCGGATGCACTAGATGACTTAAACTCCCCGCCATATCTTCTAGAGGTTTAGAGCCAAAGAGAAGCCGCTTATAGAGGTTACTCAATCTCATTTCTTCGAATTCGTCCTGGCAAGTGCAAAACCCGAAGTCGAAATACGGTCCAGGGATCTCTGGTGGGGGATGGCATCTTCCTCCTGTCATCGAGAAGAATATGAAAGTGTGAAGCTGTACGCGAGGAATTGGACGCCGCTTGTCCTTCTAGATTACTGTTACCTATGGAGGTATATATGCTGCTATCTAAAAGAACACGTTTTCTCTTTAGTAGTGGTAAATGAGTAGTGCAGGGGTAAGGCTGTTGTGTAATAACTAAATAATGAGGCTGATAAACGAGAGTTATCGGAGTGATCCTGGCTGATACACCCCCTTTATAATGGGCAATTTGATGCTTATTATGATAAAAGAAATAAGCTTCTGAGATGAATAAGAAAATCCGAAAGAGTTTGAGAAAACCTAAAGAAAATAATCTAATTTGATGTGGTAAAGGAATATTCGCTATTCCGTACTTAAGAGAAGATGTTTAATATTTCTAAGGTTTAGCTGTTTGATAAACTATTAGAATCTTTACGTTGGTAAGGCCTTTGTTAGGCTATCTGCGACTATCTCGGCTGATAGAGTCTATTAAAGTTTAATATGTTAGTTCTGAATTTCCTAGCGTAACTAATGCTAATAGATATTAATATGTCGAAGCCTTGTAACGAGTTTAGGTATAGACTCCTCGAGTAGACGTATAGTTTGCCTATTGTCGTACTGGATGAAAAGGTGATGGTCTAGACTGAATTGAATTTGTTAGAAGAGACGCTCCTACTAAAGGAGTTCTTTCGTAGTTGTAGATAGTAATAGAAATTCGGCTTCTATACTAGAGGTTATAACTATTCTTTACTTTGTAGCTTTCTAATCGATTAGTCCTTAGAATAGCTGAAAGACGTATCCTTGTAAAGACTTTCTCGTATCTAGGTCGTTTGTAAATAAAGTATCGCTGTATACGAGGAATACGCTTTATTAGTTATTATAGATTCTACTAAACTCGATTGCTAGATGTTTAGTCCTAACGAGATATTAAATTACGCGGTTAGCTAGCTATAGGTATCTTTAAGACAGATTTTTTAGGTATTCTACGAGCTTGCTAGAGGCCTAGGCGATATCTAGCCTAGTAATAACTATAGCGAAGTTGATCGATCTAATTCTTTATTAATAGGTATAGATCTCCTAGTCTGAAGCTTGAGAAGTCGAAGCTTAAATATCTTCTACGGGTAATAGTATTTACGGATATTTCTCTAAGTTAGCGTTGAATTTGCTTACTAGCTTGTTAATATAGGAATCTTAATAGAGCTAAAGCTTTCTCTAAGACCTATCTCGAATAATCCTAATTGCGAGAAACTATTCGAGTTCTCCTAGAATTCGAAGATTATAGATATTGAGAATCTTCTGCTAGAATTATAGGACGTGGGATTTATTTTCTTAAGAATAGATAACTGTAATGTTATTAATGAAGAAGAATAGTAGTATAAAATTATTTTAGAAGAGATAGTTAACTCCTAGAACCTGAGAGAGCCTAAGATTATGTAGAGTTACTAAGAGATAGTTGTGCTAAAGTGCCGGCGATTATTTAAGTCGGTATAGAGCTTTTAGTAATTAAAGGATAAGACCTAGTTAAATGTCTTAGTATTCTTCGAGTAGATAGATTCCTTCTAGGAGTTCGTAGTAGGTGTCTTCGTCGATAGGACTATTAATAAAAGCGTTAACTACGTTATACTACCTTGTCTCTAAATCGAAAGCGGCTGTAATTACTATAAGATATCTAAAGGTACGTGCTACTAAGGTTACTGCGTAGGTATCTTATTCTATAATCTATAAATTACCTCTAACGTAGAGTCTTACTTTATATTTAATGAGATATCCTTTAGTGTCGAATTTATACTTAAATACCTATATGAGCGGAATAACTTTCTTGTTTGCTTAGGTAGCTGTGCTGCGATTAATATATTTCTATATGTTAAGTTTTATGAGACTGCGAAGTTCGAACTTAAGAGCTATAATAAAGCCTTAAGCTTTAGGATGCTTAAGTATTTATTTAAAGGTAGTTAGTTTAGGCGGTAGTTAATCTCTATAAATTCTGTTCGAGTTTAAAAGATCTTTAGAGATATTAAGTCCTGCTGTAAAAGCGGTAAAGAATAGAGTATTTAGAGTTTCCTAGATTTCTATAAGTGCTGCGGAATAAGCCTATTTTCTGTTAGATCTTCGTCTTCCGTCGTTTACCCCCTTAGGTAGGATATTGTCTGTAGTTATCCTGCCTAAAATCTAATTTGCGCGAGGTACTCTGTTGCCTTAAGAAGTACCTGCTGGAGCTGGGGTATTATATTATACGGGTAAAAGAGGCGGTAGTGACGATTAAGCTGGTTAGGTTTTAGGCTCTAGTTCTGGAAAGGAGTATTCTTGTAAGGGAATTGAGTCTTCTGTTAGGCTTAGAGTCGGGAATCCTAGATTAGTTTAATCTGATGATTGTTCTTAAGTTTCTAGTATTTGTCCTGAGCTACGAGGTTGTCCTAGGGTAACGGTAGTTTAGCCTAGAATAAGAGGTTCTTTAATATCCTCTTCTTCTTATTATAGAAGTAGCGGAATATCTAGCGTTTGAATTAATTATTACCCTTCTTCCTAAAGTAGTTGAGTAAGATCTGGATCCTCTAGCTTGTAGAGTTCGTCTTTATTAAAAATGATATCTCTAGTTCTAATAACCTTGTGTTGACTAGGGATCTAAATGCGAAAGATATTTGTAGAATTATAGCTAATAAGATATCTAAGGTGAGTATATTCTATAAGCTTCTAGCTTCGTGCTATGTGCTTCTTTAATGTATAGGCTCTATAGCTATAAATACGAAGATATGAGAGATTTAGCTTATTGCTAGTAACTACCTAGAAAGGTATTTTCTAGTCGAGTTTGTTCTGTGGCGTACGATTATAAATGTAGCTAGCTACCTTGATTATTTCTAGCTAGAGCGATTTAGGGAGGTTTGCGCTAATTCTTATAGCTCTTACCTTAGTAAGTAGTATACCCCCTAATCTTTTAGTATATCCGTTTTATTCTAGCGTATTTAGTATAGATAGTTCGAGAGTAATTCCCTTACTTTAAAGAAAAGAATACGTCTCTAGACCTAGAATTCTTTCTCCGTCGGTTCGTAGGAATACTATATTTTACTTATAGCGAGTTTTAATTAGTTTAATAGTAAACTAAAGAATTTCCTAAGTATCTACTTTGTTTAGATAGATAAAAATAAAATAGAAGCCTTTTTACGTATAGGTAAAGTAGGATATCTACTTATCTCCGTT